>NC_090319.1:344670967-344973997 GCF_040869045.1 Eurosta solidaginis | reverse complement strand
ATATGTATGCTTTCGAACTCCCTGCCTAGTAGAATAAGTGAACAATTGTGGTGTATCGCAAGTTCGGCAAAGCTCCAATCCTGTGCTCGTAAAATCTGGCGAAAAGGATAAACAGGAAGCGAGACATTTCGCTTTTTTTTTTTTTATTTATTGGTATAAAATATTAATTGGTATACAGTGTTCTATACCTTGATATAAGACTGAGTGGAGATCCTCGAGGTATGTGCGACTCGCGAGATGGTCGCTGGGAAAGGGACCGGTTTTCCATTCGAGCACAACCGTTGAACAGCGAAAGAAGTCTTCGTTTTCAAGGAAGGTGTACCAATACACGCACTACCATATACATACATGCATATGTGTGCTGACAACTTACCCTGCAAAAAATCGTGCGATTAATCGCTAAGGAGAGCGGTATGCGATTGATCTCTTTTGTCCAAATTGTGGTATAATTGATCCCCTCTAGTTCCTTTTGGGTATATTTGAAATTTATGTAGCCAATTGAAAAAAACAATAAAAACCAAAGTGCAACGAAATTAATAAAATAAAAATATTAAATGTGATTGAATAGAATTAATTAAGAAAAATGCAGAGCTCTATACCGAACATAAAATACTAGGCATAGGGTCCACTATCGTAATATTTTTTTAATTATTATTGTACAACGCTAATACGAAAAAAATCTAGAATATTGTATTAAAGTTTAAAAAATTATAAAATCCGTAAGATTTTTCCGGACAAGTAAAAGAGGACTTGTCCGACAGTACCCATATGCGAGCAAAGAGAATCTGTCTGACAGTACCCGCAAGGGTACAAAGAAAACGCGTCGAACCTTACCCGTAAGGATATAACGGAGAGTAGAAAAAGGATCTGTCTGACAATACCCGTAGGGGTACAAAGAGGGCGTGTCGAACAGTACGCAAAGGGGAACAAAGAGGAAGTATCGAACAGTACAAAAAGGATCTGTTCGACAGTACCCGTAGGGTTATAAAGAGGACCAGTCCGACACTACCCATTCAGGTATGAACAGGTACAATTGGTCTCTCAGATCAGAACTGGCTATAGTCGCATATTCCTTTGCGACTCATCCGGATTCATCCTAGACTAATCGCATTTTTTGCAGGGTAACTACAAATATGCATGCATATTAAGCTGGGTTGATTTCCATGGATGAAAGTTAACCCATATCGCGCCATCGATTTTTCGGCAGGTTTTGGGTTCAGGAAAAAAAAGTTCCACTAAACATACCCAAAAAAATAATTTTCGAGCCTGCAAAATTTGAGTTTTCTGACTTTTTTATACTCTGTTGAGCAGAGCTCACAGAGTATATTAAGTTTGATTGGATAACGGTTGGTTGTACATATATAAAGGAATCGAGATAGATATAGACTTCCATATATCAAAATAATCAGGATCGAAAAAAAATTTGATTGAGCCATGTCCGCCCGTCCGTCCGTCCGTCCGTTAACACGATAACTTGAGTAAATTGATCGCTATTTAAAATGAACGATATCGGACTATAACCACGCCCACTTTTTCGATATCGAAAATTTCGAAAAATCGAAAAAGTGCGATAATTCATTACAAAAGACAGATAAAGCGAAGAAACTTGGTAGATGAGTTGAACTTATGATGCAGAATAGAAAATTAGTAAAATTTTGGACAATGGGCGTGGCACCGCCCACTTTTAAAAGAAGGTAATTTAAAACTTTTGCAAGCTGTAATTTGGCAGTCGTTGAAGATATCATGATGAAATTTGGCAGGAACGTTACTCCTATCACTATATGTACGCTTAATAAAAATTAGCAAAATCGGAGAAGGACCACGCCCACTTTTAAAAAAAAATTTTTTTTTTAAGTAAAATTTTAACAAAAAATTTAATATCTTTACAGTATATAAGTAAATTATGTCAACATTCAACTCCAGTAATGATATGGTGCAACAAAATACAAAAATAAAAGAAAATTTCAAAATGGGCGTGGCTCCGCCCTTTTTCATTCAATTTGTCTAAGATACTTTTAACACCATAAGTCGAACAAAAATTAACCAATACTTTTGAAATTTGGTAGGGGCATAGATTTTATGACGTTAACTGTTTTCTGTGAAAATGGGCGAAATCGGTTAATGCCACGCCCAGTTTTTATACACAGTCGACCGTCTGTCGTTCCGCATGGCCGTTAACACGATAACTTGAGCATAAATCGACATATCTTTAATGAACTTAGTTCACGTGCTTTCTTGAACTCACTTTATCTTGGTATGAAAAATGAACGAAATCCGACTATGACCACGCCCACTTTTTCGATATCGAAAATTACGAAAAATGAAAAAATGCCATAATTCTATACCAAATACGAAAAAAGGGATGAAACATGGTAAAGTAATTGGATTGTTTTATTGACGCGAAATATAACTTTTGAAAAAACTTTGTAAAATGGGTGTGACACCTACCATATTAAGTAGAAGAAAATGAAAAAATTCTGCAGGGCGAAATAAAAAACCCTTAAAATCTTGGCAGGTATTACATATATAAATAAATTAGCGGTATCCAACAGATGATGTTCTGGGTCACCCTGGTCCACATTTTTGTCGATATCTGGAAAACGCCTTCACATATACAACTACCACCACTCCCTTTTAAAACTCTCATTAATACCTTTAATTTGATACCCATATCGTACAAACTCATTCTAGAGTCACCCCTGGTCCACCTTTATGGCGATATCTCGAAAAGGCGTCCGCCTATAGAACTAAGCCCCACGCCCTTTTAAAATACTCATTAACACCTTTCATTTGATACCCATATCGTACAAACATATTCTAAAGTCACCCCTGGTCCACCTTTATGGCGATATCTCGAAAAGGCGAACACCTATAGAACGAAGGCCCACTCCCTTTTAAAAATACTCATTAACACCTTTCATTTGATACCCATATCGTACAAACAAAGTCTAGAGTCACCCCTGGTCCACCTATGTGGCGATATCTCGAAACGGCGTCCACCTATGGAACTAAGGATTACTCCCTTTTAAAATACTCATTAACACCTTTCTTTTGATACCCATATTGTACAAACAAATTCTAGGGTCACCCCTGGCCCACCTTTATGGCGATATCTCGAAACGGCGTCCACCTATGGAACTAAGTATTACTCCCTTTTAAAATACTCATTAACACCTTTCATTTGATACTCATATCGTACAAACGCATTCTAGAGTCACCCCTGGTCCACCTTTATGGCGATATCTCGAAAAGGCGACCACCTATACAACAACCACCACTTCCTTTTAAAACCCTCATTAATACCTTTAATTTGATACCCATATCGTACAAACACATTCTAGAGTCGCCCCTGGTCCACCTTTATGGCGATATTTCGAAACGGGGTCCACCTATAGAACTAAGGCCCACTCCCTTTTAAAATACTCATTAACGCCTTTCGTTTGATGCCCATATTGTACAAACAAATTCTAGAGTCACCCTGGTCCACCTATGTGGCGATATCTTGAAACGGCGTCCACCTATGGAACTAAGGATTACTCCCTTTTAAAATACTCATTAACACCTTTCTTTTGATACCCATATTGTACAAACAAATTCTAGGGTCACCCCTGGTCCACCTTTATGGCGATATCTCGAAAAGGCGACCACCTATACAACAACCACCACTCCCTTTTAAAACCCTCATTAATACATTTAATTTGATACCCATATCGTACAAACACATTCTAGAGTCGCCCCTGGTCCACCTTTATGGCGATATTTCGAAACGGGGTCCACCTATAGAACTAAGGCCCACTCCCTTTTAAAATACTCATTAACGCCTTTCGTTTGATGCCCATATTGTACAAACAAATTCTAGGGTCACCCCTGGTCCACCTTTATGGCGATATCTCGAAAAGGCGACCACCTATACAACAACCACCACTCCCTTTTAAAACCCTCATTAATACTTTTAATTTGATACCCATATCGTACAAACAAAGTCTAGAGTCACCCCTGGTCCACCTTTATGGCGATATTTCGAAACGGGGTCCACCTATAGAACTAAGGCCCACTCCCTTTTAAAATACTCACTAACGCCTTTCGTTTGATGCCCATATTGTACAAACAAATTCTAGGGTCACCCCTGGTCCACCTATGTGGCGATATCTCGAAACGGCGTCCACCTATGGAACTAAGGATTACTCCCTTTTAAAATACTCATTAACACCTTTCTTTTGATACCCATATTGTACAAACAAATTCTAGGGTCACCCCTGGTCCACCTTTAAGGCGATATTTCGAAACGGGGTCCACCTATAGAACTAAGGCCCACTCCCTTTTAAAATACTCATTAACGCCTTTCGTTTGATGCCCATATTGTACAAACAAATTCTAGGGTCACCCCTGGTCCACCTATGTGGCGATATCTCGAAACGGCGTCCACCTATGGAACTAAGGATTACTCCCTTTTAAAATACTCATTAACACCTTTCTTTTGATACCCATATTGTACAGACAAATTCTAGGGTCACCCCTGGCCCACCTTTATGGCGATATCTCGAAACGGCGTCCACCTATGGAACTAAGGATTACTCCCTTTTAAAATACTCATTAACACCTTTCTTTTGATACCCATATTGTACAAACAAATTCTAAGGTCACCCCTGGTCCACCTTTATGGCGATATCTCGAAAAGGCGACCACCTATACAACAACCACCACTCCCTTTTAAAACCCTCATTAATACTTTTAGTTTGATACCCATATCTTACAAACACATTCTAGAGTCACCCCTGGTCCACCTTTATGGCTATATCCCTAAATGGCGTCCACCTATAGAACTATGGCCCACTCCCTCATAAAATACTCTTTAATGCCTTTCATTTGATACAAATGTCATACAAACACATTCCAGGGTTTCCCTCGGTTCATTTTCCTACATGGTTATTTTCCCTTATGTTGTCACCATAGCTCTCAACTGAGTATGTAATGTTCGGTTACACCCGAATTTAACCTTCCTTACTTGTTTTCTTTGAGTTTTAAGGTTTTTTTCATGACCTACTTAAAAAATTTTCATTTGATTTTAAAATTTTCATGTATACCCTGTCCGACTCAAAAGTGTCCGCTAAAAACTTTGGCGATAACAGTTTTTTGAAAAAAACAATATTTTTTGGGTTTTGAGGAGTATTTTGGTGAAAAAATTTATTTTTTCGCCATTTTTTTTAAGGGTTTCTTCAGAAACGTGCGAAAGTGTTGCCGATGAAAACGAATTTGTCTCATAGTTCCTATCCCACTTAAAATTATGCGATAAAAGCGTTGGCATTAACAGTTTTTTAAAAAACCTATTGTTGAGATAAGAGGATTTTCGCCATTTCTGCCTCATTTTTTTATGTCCGATCTTGACGATTTTTTAGACAACTATCTATGTCCAATACGTAAGCTTGTCTTAAAATTTGATGTTGCTAGCTATTGAACCATCGATTGTATGGGGGTACATATATGCTATAGTGGTCCTATCCGGTCGATTCCGACAAATGTCAAATCCCCCATCAAAATATGCTGCTTACGAAATTTCATTAAGATATCTCAAAAATTGAGGAACTAGTTTGCGTGCAAACAAACGGACAGACGGACATGGCTAAATCAACTCAGCTCGTCCCCTGCTCATTTGGTATCTTATTGGTGGGTCTAACGGAAACCTATACATAAAAAATGATTTGGAGCCTTGAAAACGAAAAAAATCGATTTCGACCAAAACAAGTCCCAAAAACCAAAAAAAAAATTTTTTTTTTAAACTGTTAACGCCAACGTTTTTATCGCATAATTTCAAGTGGGATAGGAACTATAAGACAAATTCGTTTTCATCGGCAACACTTTTGCACGTTTCTGAAGAAACCCTTAAAAAAATGGCGAAAAAATAAATTTTTTCACCAAAACACTCCTCAAAACCCAAAAAATATATTTTTTTTTTTTTCAAAAAACTGTCATCGCCAAAGTTTTTGGCGGACAATTTTGAGTCGGACAGGGTATACATGAAAATTTTAAAATCAAATGAAAATTTTTAAAGTATGTCATGAAAAAACCTTAAAAATCAAAGAAAAAAGTCAAAAAACTCAAATTAAAATTAATTTTTTGGGTATGCTTAGTGGAACTTTTTTCTCCTGAGCCCAAAACCTATCGAAAAATCGATGGCGCGATATAGGTTAATAAATCGACCCAGCTTAATGCATATACCTCCATGTGGAAGAAAGTGTAGATGCGAATGGTCGAAAAACTGTCGCGATATTAGGGTGGCAGAAAGTGAAAGAAATTTAGGCATCGGACCTAAACAATAAGAAAGCAACTAAATGCACTGATTTTCAAAAAACAGTTAAGCCATTACTTCAACAGCGAGGGTAGTTAAGACCTTATTTTTCTTAATCCTTGAATTCTACCCTTTTCTCTATATTTTGTCCATATCCACACTAATTTTATTCAACTAATTATAAGACTCACAAATTAAAGACGTGATGACTCGGGCTAATATATATTTGTAAAATTGTGGTTACGCAAAGCAAAGTTTCGAGCTTAATCCACGTTTTTTGAAGTATAAACCCTTATAAACTTTGTTTCCAAAATTGCATTTTTAACCAAAATGATATATGTACTTAGTAGGTACTTTGAAAAGCAATGAAGAGAAATTACACATTATCAAAATATAAATAAGAAACTTTACATAAAAACATGCTATAAACCGTAAGAAGAAAACGTACATATAGAGCAGAAATGGTAACACGACATAACTCCTGCCATATATGGCTAAAGCTTTCAAGAGCTATTGTGATTTAAATAATGAGTTTCGATCACGGATCGTAACACGTAATACGGGCCCAGATAAAAAACTGATCGAACCAACCTTATGGAAATAAATGTAATCGATTAATGGTGCTATACCATAACGCTAAAGCCATAACCATATCTAGCCAACCAATTGTTTTTTGGTTTCTCGCCATATCCATAACCTAAAAATATTTGAGTTGGTGAATTTAATAACTTTTTGTAGATTATATTCATTGTTTTGGATAAGTCATGGCTAAGAGACTTATTTTTTGTGGAATACGTTTGTAATTTTTTGCGTTTTCTTCATTTTTATGAAATTTTCACGATTTTTAGGTTAAGGCACCATTAATTGATCACATTGGAGATAGTTATGGATATGGGTATGGTTACTACTATGGCGTTAGGTTTAAGGAAGTTTAAATGGCCCTTAAGTGTGAACCACGCCGCCATCCGCCGACTTGATATTACATAACATATTAAAGATTAAAATTGTAATCTTTACAAAAGGTGGACACATTTTTTAGCCGAATCCGAACTATAAACTGAACCCGACCCAAATATTCGGAGGACCTCTAATATAATCATATCAGTATTTTCATAAACATTTTGAGTATATTAGATGGTAATTTTAATTATATTCCCATACTCGCTTCATTAGCCTAATAAATTGTTGTATATATTACACTGTTTGAGCATATTTATAGGAATTTATACATATGTAAGGATACGCAATGTAGATTAGACTGAGTCGGTCTCTAAAGGGAAAAAAATTATAGTTGAAGCTCTAAAGGCTTCCATGTAATGGCGTTTTGAGCTCTGAAGTCGTTTTCGCAAGGTCTGTTTTTTTTTTATCAAAATAATGGCAAATTTTTTAAAACCTGAAACAACCAAATTACATAAAATCGAATGCGGCTTTTCCTGGTGGGATGAAAAACAGTTGCGCCGATACCATCTTAACATACGCTTACGCATTTTGGGCGTAGTTTACATCATTATTTTCGACCCGGTATAATGTACAAACAATGTATACCTACCTACATATTGTAACGAATTGCGGGAAATTCCGCTTATTCCAACCCTTAGGATCGCTAAACTGTTGAATAAATAACTCCAATATTCAATAATGCAAAATTATCTTTATTAGACTACTTTGAAAGTACTTCACAATAACACTTATACTTCACAACTAATTGCGTGTTTAAATCAAACTGCTTCCTTACTACTCAGCTTGCTCTGCTTTTATACTCTCGGTTTCCTCGTTCACCCATTTCTCCTAAGGTCTAGTAATTTCATGAACTTCATGCTTGGTTACCAGTATATACATTAGGCCGGGTCGATTTGTGGGGAGGCAAAAAAATTGCCCATTGCTCTGTGAAAATCATATTCTAGGGATCAATCGAGTCTAAATGTAGAACCGACCCCCACTAACTTTGGAGGCCCGACCCACCGATGCCAGTGGTACACCCCCTGGAACCCCCTGGGGGTTCACCATACAAACATTTCAAAAAATCGCCGGTTTTGCACTTTACATGAAAAAATCAGCACAAACATATCCATACCAACTGAAAGAGGTACACCACTGCGTATACGTAACATTTTATTATTACGTATAAACAAATAAAAAAAATTTGCAATTAAATAATTTGAAATGTTTGTATGGTGAACCCCCAGAGGGTTCCAGGGGGTGTGCCACTGGCATCGGTGGGTCGGGCCTCCAAAGTTAGTGGGGGTCGGTCATACATTTGGACTCGATTGGAGCACTCTAAATGGGTCAAAATGGGATTTTTCAAAATTTGCCCCTACCCAAAAGTTCGACCCAAATTGGAGGACACCAGAATTCATTTTGGAGGTATGGTTCCTTCGGCAAAGTTTCTTATTTTGATCCCTAGAATACGATTTTCACAGAGCAATGAGCAGTTTTTAAATCGACCCGCCCTAATATACATGTATATTTGTAGTTTATGTTTATGCCATATGCGGGCGTTATGTTTATGCCATATGCGGGTGTATGGCTGATGACTTCATCTGTGTATGAGTTATCTCTTCATTGCCTTGTATGTATGTGGGTAAATGATGATTGCTTTGTTTACGTACACAGGAGTGGCAGCTTGCTTTATTGTTGTTGTGCCTTTATTTAATAACCTTAGGGTTGTGAGTATCAATTAGTGATGCTAACATTCATCATTTGAGGAAAATTATGATTCAGAACATTGGTCCATACTTATAAAGTACTAAGAAACTCTCCCTCTCTACACTGTGGATCATCATCATTCATCCTAAATTGGCGTTTAAATGCCCAGGAGATACTTTCTTGACAGTAGCGTCTTCGTTCACTTGCAAGCAGGACCTAGCCAGCGACATGATATTCGCCGTCGGCATCGTGAACAGTACTATAAATCTTCCGGAGAACTTTTCTCCGGAGCACTCCAAGAGCCATCTTATATAATGCCAACGCCGTCCATGATCCCGAGCTATACATTAAGACAGCTATGATGAGCGAATTTTAGAGCGTCGCTTTTGGTCGTATGGAGAGAACTTTACTTTTCAATTTCCTACTCTGTCAAAAGTAGCACATGTAGGCCAAAGGTTTTTTCCGTTTAATTTTCGCTGTTCAAAGGCAGTGACGTGACTTTCAAGACGCGTGTGCGCCGATTCTTTCTTGGATGACAGCAAGTTATTCATCTTGTACTCATTTACCGCAAGACTCACTTTGTTTGGTCCAGAGAAGGCAAAACTTACAGCAGATTTTTTAAGGGGCGCTGATATCAATATCATCGGCATACGCCTGCAATTGTACGCTCTTATAATAGATAATGGATTGTACCATCACGGTTAAGATCTGCTACTAGTATTATCTTCTCCAGCATTGGGGATAAATACGTCGCATGATAAGAGTGGCTTTGTCTGAAGTCGTGTTTGGTTTCGAATTGTTCGTAGAGGGCCATGCCAAATTTTTACGGAGCTGGTGGTGCTGTTCAACCTCATCTGGTAAAGTTTTATTAGGTTTGCAGGGATCTCATATCTAGACAAAGTAGAATGCAAACAACTCATTTTCGCGTTGTCAAACGTGTGTCGCTTCTTCTATAGTGAGTATTCAGCAGGATTTGAGGTATCGTGAAGATCTGGCCGATAGTTGATTTACCAGATATAAAGCTGCACTGATACGGTCCAATCAGTTCGTTCACTAAGCATAATTCGCTAGATTTAACCTTTTGCGAGATATTATGTAGGCCAATACCGAGATAGGTTGCGCGGTTTGTAGGTTCTGCCTGCTTGTATATTGGCACGAGAGCCCTCTCAGATTCCAAAGTGGAGCCATGCGCTCATACTTTTTATTGAATTGGTGCATGCTTTTTACCAGCTCCTCACCTCTACGTTTCAACAGCTTGACAGAACGTCCGTCATTATTCGGTGCCTTGTTATTCTTTAGCTGGGATCGTGATACTCTCATTTCGTCATTTTGAGGCGGGAGAGCGTATATTCAGGCATCAGCGATTTGGGTATCGGGTTAGCCTTATTCTTGGCTATTTAGCAATGAGAAGAAGTGCGGATCAATCGTTTGTAAAAAATAATTTCAAAGAAATCTAAACCTTTCATGCAATATTTCGCTCTGACGATTCCGTTCCATCTGCCCTTCCTCTTCTTCTGCTTTATTCTTGCTCTTACTCTCACTTCACATAGCCCTCTTCGGCATTCTCTTTTTTTCTTGTCTGTTATTCCCCCTCTTTTGCTTTTATCTATCTGTTTGACTGATTCTTATATTCTCCACCTTCTTCTGCATTTTCCCCTTTTACTTTCCCCACCCTTTTTGTCCTCTTTCCTATCGTAATTTTTTGGCCCTTCCACCCACCCCTTTCATTTTCCGGCTTTCTGTCCCGCTTGCTCCCATTCTCTTCATCCTATTTCACTCCCATTCCATTCCCTCTAACTCACATTCCTTTTTCAATTCTTCGTCGTTTTCCTTTTCAATTAAATTTGTCTTTTTCTTGCTCTCCGAATTTCTCTCAAGTTCACACATTTCTTCTCTTTCTATTACTTTTTCGCCTACCTGAATCCCATTCGCCTTTTCCTTTCACTGACATTTCCTTTTGTTATGTACTTACACAAACTCAACAAAAAGTTGAAAGCAATAACAAGTAAGTAAGCTGTTTATTGGTAGAAATTCCTTCCACATTATATGGATGACTTCATTTTGATTAGTTTTTGCCATATACCGGCGTATCCCTTTTATCATACGGTCATTTCAGACTAATCATTTTGACGTCAATAAAACACATGCGCTATATTTACTTACATGTCATTTGCATTAGACCCTTAGGAAAAAAATTGGTTTTATTCGCTTGGTCGGTAAGAAAACAACTCTACTCACTCCGGTAGGCAGAAGGGGCTGTCGCGGAGGGATGGGCGTTATCAACAAATTTGAATAACGATTAACGAAAAAATTTAAAATTAATTTTTATTCATTATTGATGAAAACTTGAGTGATGAATAACAAGTTTTTTTTTTCAAGCATTTCTTGGATACTGAACAACATTTTATCGTTATTCACAATATTCTAAGTGAATATTTATTTATTTATTCACAATATTCTTATTTTTGTAAATTTTGAGTAAAGGTTTTATTTAAAATTAAAAAAATTAAAATTTTAAAAATATGAAATAACAGTAAAATTTCAATTTTTATTCAGTTATTCAAAAATAAAAAAATAAACCCACGAAAATATACCCATATGCGTAAACAGCTTCTACTTCTCAAGCTTCTTAGGGTCATTTCGCGATCCTCCCGGGGGCATTTAGGGTCATTCCGGGATGGTTTTCGGAACTCCCTCCGGGTCATTTGGGGTCATTCTGGTATGATTTTCAGGACTTCTCGTGGCCGTCCCGGGGTCATTTGGAGGTCATTTCGACATGGGTTTGGACACTCCCTCGGGGTCATTTCTGGATGGTTTTGGGAATACCATCGGTGTCACTTGGGGGTTATTCCGGTATGGTTTTTGGGACTGGCCCCGGGTCGTTTAGGGTCATTCCGGGATGTTTTTGGGGACTCCCGGGGTCATTTGGGGTTCTTTTCGGCTTTATTTTGGGAACTCCATCGGGGTCATTTGGAAGTCATTCCTCGAGGTTCTCCCGGGGTCCCCAAAACCATCCTAAAATTACCCCTTTATGACCCCAGGGAACCCCCAGGGAGTACCCGAAACCATGCCGGAATGATCCCCAAATTAATCCGAGAGGATCATCCCGGAATAACCCCCAAATGAACCCAGTGGAGCCCACAAAACCATCCCGGAATGAGTCCTAAAACCATCACAAAATGTCCCACGAATGATTTTTGATTTGTTTTATTTCAAAATGACTCAACCCTGCTGTCGCATGTAGAACCTCAAATCTTCTCTGTATGGCCACTTTACTATATGTCGTAACGTCCAAATGACTGCATAACTGACGGTGTCAATCATTGCATTTTGTGTAGGGCAGTGACACTAGCAACAACCGGGCACAAATGCCTTCTCCATTAAGTGTACACACGTTTCATTAGAAGTGGCTTTTATGTGGCGGACCACAAGCCCAACGCACGTACCAACCTCCGGGATCCGTATCTATATTTCGAGCCGTGAGAGGCTACTAAAATTCCAAGTGATTCAAGGGGTTGTGTAACGCAACCGAAAGTCCTGGGTTCAAGTCCCGGGCTAGCAACACCAGCAATTTAAAAAATAGTTTTTCCAATTACAAAAAGGTTACTCTAACAGGGGTCCCCCCGGCAGTGGTTTTTTCAAACACTCCGTGTATTTCTGCTATGAAAAGCTTCTATGTTTTTGTTGTTGTAGCAGTGCTTCGCACATCCAAGAGGTGCGATCACTAAACAATTTTCATCAATATCCTCTAACGGGAGTCCAAGGAAACGTGCAGTTTCAAGGGGGTTGGATCAAAAAGACATGGATGTTAGAGGCATTAGCTCCACATTGCAATTGAAACGGTTATTGGTGTCATGTGGAGACACATTACCTGAAGGAAGGGTTGATTCTGGGTAAGCAAGAGTTTAATCCATTACAGTATCCAGACCGAAGTTGTGCCGGAGTGAAGCGCGTTCTGTGTTCAAGATTTCTTTGTGCTTGCGGAGATGACTCCTTATGGTGCTCGGAGCCGGGGTCTCATCATTGGTGTATGGATGTTTCTGGGTATTGAACGGACACAGTTTTTTTCTCTCCTTAATGGCGAGTATTCTTGCCTAACTATATAGATTTTGTTCCGCCGACCAAAGACGACACCAGGTGACAGTGCAGACCATGGTGTTTTGACAGGTCTTCAGGGGGGCTTGAGGATTTTGCTACGGCTCTCAACTTTATGTACAATTGCAGCTACATGCTCGCCAAAATGCATTATCGTGCAGTCATTGGCTTAGGAAACAATGGTAACTCCTTCTGGTGGGAAAGGGAGCTTCGATATGTAGAAATCAAACAAAAGCGGGAATAGGACCCCTCTTAGTTTTAATGTTACGTTCCTGAACTGGGCCCTGCCTGCGGAGCAAACAGATAATTTGTGGTCCACCTGTGTGAAATAATTTTGATAAACCTTGGTTTAGTCCGCAATTTATTTGGGCGGTGCTATGTAATTTCCGAAAACCATCCTGGTTTTAGGAAGTTGCCGGTTTGCGCGGGGAATAAGGAAGCAGGACGGCTTCAAGTGTTTTGGCTTTTGGCGATAGGAGAGATATCAGGCGTTAGTTGGCATAACGAAAGTGGACCTCGTTCATCGGAATTGCAAACCCGTCCGGGCCTACTGCTTTATATGGTTTGGGAAGTTTGATAGCTTCTTTTAACAAGGTGATGGCAAAAGGAGAAGTGCTGTGTTTGTGTTTGTATGAGCGCCTGTTGGCCTGCCGCCAGACAGGTTGGTAGTTACTTCTTTACAACTTTCCGCATGCGTGCCTAAGGCCCAATGACTCAGAAGACTCCTTGTTCTTCTTTCATTTTATTCCGGTCATGTTCCTCTTGAAATTGCGTGCATGCCCCTACTAGCTCGGAGCTATTGCATGGTGCAGCTACTGCCTTTATTGCTGCTTGGCTGTAAGGAAAATTAGATACGTTGCTAGTTATGTAGCGCACCTCGAGTGATTTGCCAAACCACAAGAGCTTCTGCTTTAAACACACTACGGAATGACATGGAAATCACTTTAGAAAGCTATTTGATTACAGCTCCCACACCTGAGTCTATTTTGGATCTCTGTTTGAAAGGATAGTGCCGTCGCTACCCTCAAAATACAGTTCGCAGGGACATAAATCTATATCCGGTTTTAAAGTTCCCGCCGCAAGTAAATTAAGGATACCGTTATGCCCTTTCTGACTATCTCTCCAGCATCCATTCATTTCGTCGTGGGGCAGGTTCGACAGCCTCCAGTGGCATCAAAACACGCAGTGCGTTGAAATTTCTGTAGTTTGATGAGATTGGAGTTCTTGCGAAAAGCCTTCCATCACACTACAGAGCCGTAGGTCAGCAATGGTCTCGCCATTGTCACATACAGCCAAAGCACCATCAATGGTTGTATCCAAACCAAAAAAATGATGACGGCAATGAGTACATTATCCTCCCAAGTTTCCGGAAAATCTACAAAACGAAATGAACCCCATCATGGAAACTTATTGCGAGCGATGTAGCTATAACTGTACGAACCCTGTAGCGGCTTCCAGGAGGACGTCGCGATAGAGGTAACATTGGAAAAAATGTCATTGGTGCGTATACTTTCACTACTTTGAGTCTCAAGACATAGGGTCTTCAGAATACATTTGCTCTATGCTCTTGAACAGTGGCTCTGGAGCTAAATAGCAAACTCTAGGCTAACACCGCCTATTGCAAGGTGGCGAGATTCCTCTATTTAGCTATTATATTGTACCAAACCCTCCGATAAATTCTTAAGGTTTACTCACTCTTATTTGGTGTTTGAATTATGATATCAAAACAGATACTAAAAGTATTCCAGTGAGCTAACTCCCATCAGTGAAAATTTGCAACCCACCTCCGCCCGTCACACCAGCGCAGGTGTGGTGTGTAGCTGGGTTAAATAGGTTCCCGTATGAAAAATTTGAGTGGTAACTTTTTGGAAAGGCACGGCTCAAACAATGTAAACTTTATAGCATATTACTTCCAAGTAAACGTAGTTAAGTTACAGCGAAAGCCCTTGATCGAGCGTATCCGGATCAAATCTGTTATGCAGAATTAATCGAGAGCTTTTATTTATTATTTTATTTAATATCCCAGCGGGTTAGGGGGTTAGAATATACCCGCGGTAGGTATGCCTGTCGTAAGAGGCGACTGAAATACCGGATTCAAGGGGTTTGTGTAGCGCAGCGCTTTCAGGTCGCCAGGGCAATACATAGCTTCTCCAAACCCCATTGTCAACCTCACCTATCCGTTGCGAATCCTGTTTCATTAACAGCCAAGGCTCTGGCGACCCCGAACTCCTATTGGATCTAGTGGGTGGGAGGGCGGTATGGCCTAGAAGGTCGCATGTGGTCATAACAAATCGTTCCCGAGATGGTCGGGCTTGGTACCGTAACGTACCGGATCTGCATCCGGAAAAGGACCATCAACTCGATGACACTCCCCAAGGCCTTCGGGGAGTGTCCTTATCGCTACAACAACAACAACAGAGCCTTTATCTAAGTTTAAAAGTGTTTAGTGCATAGTCCATATCGAAAGTTCTAAGTTCAGATTCCGATATATAATAAATAAATAAATATATATTTGGTGCAGTCCGATAATGTCTGCCTCATGATCCAAAACTAATCTAATAACCTAATTTTTTATCTTTTCTTTTCCAATTCAATTAGCCCAATTATTCTAATCGCCACTTTTCGTGTAGAACGTGAAGTCGACGGCACAGAAATAGCACTCTGTTTCACACCTGCGGACACATTTTGGTCGGTTTTCTACTTCATCGCATGTATTACGATATTCTTTGTGTTACCACTGTTCGTGTTGCTTTTGTTGTACGCTGCCATCGCCTACAAGCTTTTACGTCGCAACATCGACTTCCACCGACCCACCACCACGGCGGCACATGTACCATCTACTACCTGTGTAAGCTCGGTTATATTGCGTCAGCAATCACTGAAACGACTATCACATCAAATGGCAACACCAAAGGATATGAGCGCTGGAGCACAACATCTCAGCGGTTGTATGCGTAAACATCGCAAGCAAGTCATTTTCATGCTAATCGCTGTAGTCTCGAGTTTCTTTCTTTGTCTTTTGCCATTCCGCGCTTTCACGTTGTGGGTAATCGCCGCATCGGCAGAGGACATTTCCAAACTTGGCATTGATGGTTATTATGCCGCGCTGTATTTTTGTCGCATTATGCTCTATCTGAACTCAGCGCTAAATCCAATACTGTACAATCTTATGTCCTCGAAATTTCGGAATGGATTTTGGCGTTTAATTGTGAACTGTTCTGGTGGTGGCGGAAGTAGTGGCCGACATAGAGAACGTGCCGTTGGACGTACAAACCGACGAACAGCAGCTGGAGGAGCAACCGCTCCAGTAACCATAGCGACGGCAAGTCATCAACAGAGAGAAGCCTCACGCACAGATGCATACGCGCAACGACGACTCAACTTCAAACGTCAATCTACATTTATGTTAAGCTCATCTATTTCTACATCTTCCGGTACAGAGCGGACGAGTAGTACTAGTGGTGGATCGATATCATCAGGCTTTCGTCCAATTATAGCAAAACGTTCAGTGATCGGTAATGCTATCATCGGTATTACGAAAAGTACAATAACAACTGCATGCCCATTGGAAAGTGATGAGAGGAAGAGAGAACTGACAGAAGAAGAGCCAACCTAAGGGAGTTGCCTCTGCGTTGATTACCAAAGTATATTACAAAAAACAAAATGCTAGAAATGCATTTTCAGTAAGACTGATGAACCCGAAGTCAATAATAAAAGTATTCAATTAGAAGATTTTAGGTAAGAACCAGAATGGTTTTCTATGGGATAACCGAACACCTCCAACAGTATAGTAAATATAAAATATAGCTTAAAATGTAGGTTATGATGTGTGGACTTACATATGAATATATGGTTATAACAGTTAATAAATGTTCCAAGAAAATGTTTAAAAAAATGTTAATTAATTTTCGCTAAGCTGTCAACATTGGACCCATCTCTTTGCCGCTGGAGAGGGTGATATGAGGCGCGGCCGCGATCGTCGGTCTAGTATATCAATGCTGCTAGTTATCGGAACGTGATGGACTCTATATCCAGCAATGAGTCACCAACATCGATAACACTGGCGTAAGGATTCGACTGAGTTTAGGTTAGGTGGAACTGGCCGGTCCATGAGGACCCCACATAGACTGAATGAGTCCGTAGTGTTACCAGAAGTTTGTTTTAACGACCAAACTGAAACCCCTTATCAAAAATGAGGACCTATGTTATAAAATAACTTCGTCCTCTTGGCAAATACTAGAAGCTTCCTAGGACTTGCTGCTTCTAGATCTGACAGCTTTATCACTCCTAATAGCTGGATTCTTAGCGCAGGGCACGAGCACAGAACACCACCTACATAATGAAGCGAGAATACACCATCAGGGAGAAAAATGAGATGCTAACCAAACAGTTCCTGTTGAATACCCTGAAACCTGGTCATCCCAACAGACATCTGATTGATCAGCCAACACCGCCCAGGGGCTTAAGGAGTCATCTCCGTAAGCATTGTGAAGAAATACGGCACCTGAGAACTCAGCCGTATGAAGCCAAAAAACACAAGCAGGTCCTCAGCGAACTCCACAAACAGGCGTCGGACATTTATGCCGAGAATTGGCCGGTGAATCCAGTACTCAAAGAACAGTACCCAAAACTTGCGGAAGAGGAACGCATACTCCCCAGGGAAACGCGAGTAACTGTAGCTCAACTTCGATCTGGATACTGTAATAGGTTAAACTCTTACCTATCCAGAATCAACCCCGACATACAAAATGTATGCCCCGCTTGCAATGTGTCCCCACATGACACCAACCATTTCTTTAATTGTAATGTGGAGCTAACGCCTCTAACACCGCTCTCATTATGGTCCAACCCTGTTGAAACTGCAAGTTTACTTGTACTCCCGTTAGAGGATATTGATGACAATTTGTAATCGGTCGCACCTATTGGATGGAGCGAAGCATTGCTACAACAACAACAGCACAGACCGTGCTCGATCGTTTCCTCCTCCAACCCGCACTTCCGACATCTGCTATCACTGACCAAGCCTAATTACAAAACATGTGACGCCAGAAGGCAGTGTCCAGTCAGAATACCCGCCATGAGCCTACAGTACTCTCTTTTTAATGATAGAAACAACTTTGGACTTGCTCATATCAAATCGTTGGCACGACAGTTGGCCCTATACCCCAAAGTGCTGGAGTCTTCCCATATTTGCGGTCTTTCAAATCGGAAGCGATTCCTTCAGAACATTTTTATATCCTAATGAAACGAATACATAAAGCGACTGTCAGTCACGTTATGTAATTTCCCAAAATTGTGTACCCTCTCTCCTCTTCTCCTTCTTGTATCGTTAAAGGCACTCCACGAAATTTTGGGAAGTTTTATGGATATTGATGGTCCCTTCCCAGATATTGGTCCTGTACGTTACGGAAAGTAGCAGCTTGAATGTACTTCCTTAGGCCGGTTTCATGTTTGTCCGCAAATTTCAGTACGAAATTTGAAAATCTTGCAATCGATTTTTGATTAACTTTCTTTGAAGCTAGTCATAAGACTGGGAACATACTTCGGAACAAGATAAGGGAAAAAACTGTGGTTAGGCGAAGCAACGAATGTGATATTTAAAAAACTCGACCCAGCTTAGAAAGTTTTCCCGCAAGTTTTAAGTAACTTCCCTGTGAGCTGGAGACTTGAAACTTTGAACACAGATTGGAGCTATATTAACATACAAAACCTAGGTTTAAAAAATCTATTGGAAATGGAAGGGATCGAGATATTTAAAGATCCTTGGGAAATTCATACGTAGGATGTGGAGTCTTGTGATCGATTTTTAAGTGACTTTTCATGAGCTAGAAACTTGAAAACTTTTACTTAGATCAGGGCGCCGTGGGGTTGGGGGTAACCCAGAAACCTGGACATCCCAACAGACATCTGATTGGTGAGCCAACACCGCCCAGGGGCTTAAGGAGTCATCCCTCAGGAAATACGGCACCTGAGAACACAGCCGTATGAAGCTAAAAAACACAAGCATTTCCTCAGTGAACTCCACAAACAGGCGTCGGACCTCTATGCCAATTGCCCGGTGAATCCTGTACTCAAATAACAATACCCAAAACTAGCGGAAGATGAACGCACTCTCTCTAGGGAAACGCGAGTCACTCTAGCTCAACTTAGATCTGGCTACTGTAACAGGTTAAACTCTTACCTATCCAGAATCAACCCCGACATACAAAATGTATGCCCTGCTTGTAATATGTCCCTACATGACACCAACCATCTCTTCAATTGTAATGTGGAACCAACGCCTCTAACACGCCTCTCATTATGGTCCACCCCTGTTGAAACAGCAAGTTTCCTTGGCATACCGTTAGAGGATATTAATGACAATTTGTGATCGGTCGCACCTATTGGATGGTACGAAGCACTGCTACAACAACAACAACATCAGGGCACCGTGATAATGCAACAAAAGGAGAAAAATTCCAGCCATGTGGCGCTCGGATCGAGATAATTAGAAAATTTATACGAGGTTCTTAGGATTGGTTTTAAGTGACTTCCCGGTGATCTAGACGGGACAGGAATCGAGATATTTAGAAAATAAATTTTGAGCATGTGGAATCTTGCGATGGATTCAAGTGTCACCGTGTTCCAATGTGTGTTCCAAGTTTCAAGACGCTAGCTCTTCGGGAAGTTACTCAAAAATGGGTTGCGAGTCTCCAATTTTTATGGAAATTGGCGGAAAACATTAAAAGTAACTAATATAAAAGAAGTCATAAATAGAACAAAAAATAGATTTAAAAAATTGTTAGGTACTCCTTTAATATAAATGGATCAAAACGTAGCGGAAAGTGCCCTTAAATACAGACTTAATGTTGATGAGTTTTGAAATTTTAACAGCAATTGTATACAGCATTTCAGAGACAGAGTTGTATTGCCTCGTCCACCACGCTTTCCTAATGGCGGTGATTTCAGCCTTTGCATTCAGGAGGATGTCAAAAAACCGAAACAGCCGAGCATCGTAACCTTCTCCTTAAAGAGTGGGTACATGCATTTAGATTGTGGTCCTTTAAATTGTAGTCCGTTGAACGTTTGCAGTGGTCATCATCGGAGAAAAGATATATCATCGGAAGTTTGTGGAAATTTGTTCATTATAAAATAAATAAAAAGATGATAAAATAATTTTAAGGACTACCTTTAGATAAATAGACCAAAAAATAGAAGGCAATTTTTCCTTTAATACAGACATAGTCTTGTTGAATTTTGACTAAAAAACTTTAACAATAGCTCTTATAAGAATTTTGGGATTTAAAACTATGAAGGTAGAGCGCAATCGTTCAATTTAAAGCAAACCATGTACTTGGGATTAACTAATTGATTATTTAAAATTTAAGCACGGCTATACCTTATTTCATATTTATTTCATATTCATATTTATTTCATATTTATTTTAAGTATGAGGGTGTATATGTAAGACTTCAGTCTTTTAAGATATATCACCAAGGTGGAAATTTAACAAGTATATAAATTAAAATCTAATACAATTTTGTTTAAATTAATAGAATGAAATTAAATCAAATTAAATTAAAGTTTTACAGTGGGTATCAATTAAATTTATGTACGTTTCAGATAAAATTTAGTTTTAATTTCAAATTTAAAAGTATAAATATATAGCATATATAGGATTTAGAAATAGTATAGAATAGAACAGACACTTAGCAACATGAACCACTTAGATTTCAATCATACACACTCCGCAGAACTAAAGTAATTGTGAATTACCCTTTCGTGATTACACCTACTCATAGCAGCTTTGACATGTTCTGGAATAGAATTCCACAGCCTCACAGCATTAATGAAAAAAGTCTTGATGAGCACAAATAGGTATATTTCGGAACGATCAGGTTATGATGTCTTTTAGACCTTGCGAATTTCAGTTTCTCATAAAGTTTTATATTCTATCAGCTTGTAAATGAATATACAATTTCTTGCTGCCAGGTAATCTGAAATGGTGCATCACAGAATTTTAGTCTTCCAAGCCGATATGTGGTCATATCTTTTAATACCATAAACATATCGCGTTACATTGTTGAATGCAACATCAATTTTGTGAGACGAAATAGAATCGAGTTTGCTGTATACGATCTCCGAGTACGTAAAGTGAGGCAAAATTAGTTGAACAGCTAACTTTGTTCTAGTATTTAGAAGCGTAAATGAGGCTGACATTCTTAATCTTCGTAGAACAACATCCACAATACTAACAATTTTATTTATATAGTCTGAACAGGTTAGCGAGGAGTTCATTACAAATCCCAAATTCCGTATCTTCTCAGTAAACATTAAGACGCTATTACCAATATACAATTCTGGAATGTCTTCCACATGAACCACACTATTACTGATAGGCAATACATACGACTTAGCGGCAAAGACAATTATCGGATGCCCATTGGGAAATTGCCAAGAGATCACTGTTAGTTTTAAAACACAAATCCTCAACAAGACCAACGCGACTGGACAAATACAGTTGAATATCATCTGCGTAAGCATGACCTTTGACGTACTGACATACAGAAAATACATACATACATCATTGACAAAAATCCTAAACAAAAGGGGACCAAGAACAGATCCTTGGGGCACACCAGATGTAACACTACTAGATATAGAAGACTCAGCATTGCAGGCAACCCTTTGTGTTAGTTATAAATCCCAAAATTCTTTTACAAGAGCTATTGTTAAAGTTTTTTAGTCAAAATTCAACAAGACTATGTCTGTATTAAAGGCAAAATTGCCTTCTATTTTTTGGTCCATTTATATAAAATTGTTTTATCATCATTTTATTTTCAAATTTTTTAGTACTGCCTACAAAAAGGCAATTGCAACTTTTATGAGTAATTTAAGTAATTCCTAACTAAAATTTCGTATCTTTATTTATTTGTTTCAAAATAGCAAGATTTAATAGAATTAGTAGAATTTTCGCTGACAACACTGGCGAAGACAACAGAATTCCACCTCGCATCATAACAAGAGAGTTCCACCTCGTCTGTCAGCTACTTAATTTGCAAAGCTGAAAATCATGGTGAAATTCACATACGCCTGAGTCTAAAAGAACCGTGGTGAAAGTCGCGTACGCATAAAAGTATGCAAGGACGTGCGTTGAGTTGGACCTTCAACGAGGTGGAATTCTACAACGCCTGCAACACTCATGAGGCTAGCCATGAAAGTATGGCTCAATCTTCTAAATAGTTCGACTTGTGTGTTACGTAACTCCAATTTTTTGATCAAACATTGCACTGTCACCGAGTGTTAAACTATATTTCAGGTTTCAAGTCTCTAGATATCCAGGTAGTTAAAAATCGATTGGAAGATTCCCTAGTCCTAGTTTTCTAGGACTAGTTTTCTCAATCTCGATCCATGCGCCACCTAGCGAAATTTTTTTGGTCAAATGTTGCATTGCCACCGGGTTCTGACTCACGGCCCAAGCTTCAAGTCTCTAGCTTACCGGGAAATTAGTTAAAAGTCGATCGCAAGATTTCCTTCGTTTTTTAAGGGATTTTCGTTTATCTCGATTCGTCTGCCACCTAGCGGCATTTTGTTTTCCACGAATTGCAGTGCCATCGACTCGCAAACTATGTGCTAAGTTTCAAGTCTCTGGATCACCGAGAAGTTAGTTAAAAGTCGATCGCAAAATTTCCATTTTAAAATAAATTTTCTGTATATCTCGATCCGTGCGCCACTTACCGGATATTCTTTTTCACTTGCATTGTAATGTCTCCCAGATCTGAACAATGTTCTAAGTATCAAGTGTCTAGCTCAACGGGAAGTTACCGAAAAAGACTTCCGTGGGTCAAAAATTCGTATGGAAATGAGAGAACAAACATGAAAGGGACTTAACATAAAGGTAATAGTAATAAAAACACAATTGATTTCACTATTTTTTTTATTTAAATTGCGTATTTCGTATGTACTTTTTTATTATTAAGTTTTGATATAGCAATGTAACTAATATTTTCTGTTTCCAATTCAGTTGCGTGATTAACCAGCTACACCACTAAATTGTTTAATAAATTGTTTAATAAACACAAAATTTTTAATATACTATGGATTTTTTATTAGATGATAATCTGTGTAATTATAAAATGATAGAGAAATTTTCAGGAGCCCTAAAAAGACACGAAACAACGAAACATCGCATATATCTCCATTACTATACGATACGGCCCAACATCGTTTCTACATTCGTGTTTGTTTTTCGTATTTCTTAGTTTTACATGCATTTGTTTTAGGCTTACAATACGGCTTCATTCAAGCATTAGTTTTATGCACTCATTTCTTATTTAAAAGGGGTTTTCCACGTAGTTTGTAGTTTTTTTTTCGTTTTGTTTTAGGTTTGCTGTCATAACATTAATTTTTCTCCATCTTGGTACGTACTTTAAAAAAGGAGGGTTTCTTATTTTTTTGTTTAACTTTTATGCTTCCTTTTGTGGTTGTGTAAATATCCTAAGTTATATTACGATTTTATCTCACGATCGGGGTTCATTAACGTTCTTACCATCGTTTAGTTTAT
The DNA here is from genome assembly GCF_040869045.1 of Eurosta solidaginis. Lineage (NCBI taxonomy): Eukaryota > Metazoa > Arthropoda > Insecta > Diptera > Tephritidae > Eurosta > Eurosta solidaginis. The sequence goes on along the minus strand of NC_090319.1, from coordinate 344,950,427 downwards.
CATCATCATCATTACAAATGTCTTAGCTTAGCAGCATAATAATTTGTTACTTTATAACATCGCTGCGTTTGTTGTGATTTCTTATTGTTGTTTTATTAATTTTATTTTAGTATAATAAAATAATGTGTATATATTGTTTAAAAATCGGAGTTATTCAACAGCAACCGGATTTTGTATTTTCCACTGGCCGTCCTTGATCGATTTTAACTTTGCTGGCATTTTCAGTAGCGCTTGAAGGCGGCCCAACACGATTCTTTATCTCGGCAGCCATCGTCAGGAAAGCTTGTTCAACATTCGTGGCATTTTTTGCTGATGTTTCAAGGAATGGAATGCCTAATTGGTTTGCATATTCCTAGAGAGGGAGAGTGAATAAACAATTTACATTAATAATTTAATGCATAACTATAGATAGTGAATAAACGAACCGCAGCTGTAGTTGTATCGACGACTTTTTTAGTTGTCAAATCACATTTGTTGCCTACTAACAACTTATTCACATTTTCACAAGCATATCGTTCAATTTCCTCCAACCATTGCTTAACATTATTAAAAGTCTCCTGGTCTGTGCAATCATAAACTACAATAATACCATGGGCACCACGATAATACGATGATGTGATTGTACGGAAACGTTCCTGGCCAGCAGTATCCCACTGTTAAATGATAAAAATAATTAAATGACATTTTGTTTGTATATTGTAGCCATAAGTACATATAACTATTTTCGTACTCACAATTTGCAACTTAATGGTCTTGCCATCCAATTCAATGGTTCTAATTTTCTGCAATAAAATCAAGCCTCGTTAATAAAAAACTTATTTCATTATTATAAACAATCGATTTCTTACAAAATCCACACCGATTGTGCTAATGTAGCTCTCTGTATATGTATCATCGGCAAATCGCAGCAGAAGGCACGATTTTCCTACGCCAGAGTCACCAATAAGCAGGAGCTTGAATAAGTAATCACTATAAATTATAAAAATATATTTTATTAGAATAATATTAAGATAGATTAAGACGAGTGAGAAGGATAGTAGTGATGACGATGTGATAATACGACGATGATGAAATTGAACATGATCTACCAGCCACTTGTTTTGGTGCACAAGTATGGATCATAAAAACATCAGATGACGCGGCTCTGGTAATGACCTCTACGCGATTTTGAGTGCCGAAGAAGAGTTGATGATGATAAAGCAAGTTTTAAAAGCAGTGGAAGTTGCATTTAGCGACAGAATTAAGGCAATGCAAAAAGCGCAAGAATCATGCGAAAAGAGTGTTGTAGAAGTAAACAAAATACGGGAAATTGCTGAAGGCTTCAAGCGAAGCAGCGAGCAGGTCTGTGATGAGTTGAAAACAAACAAGGATGACAATAAGAAAATGATTGAAGAAATAAGTAAAGAGAATAAAAAAATGTGCAATGAAATAAAGAAAAATGTTAATAGTGTTGAAGCCAAAGTGTCATACGCAGCGATAACAAAAAATGATGGACAAAAAAAAGAAGTGTTACCAGACATTAGAAAGAATCATCCCCTAATTGTCAAGCCGAATAAAAAGCAAAATATAGAAATAACCAAAACTGACCTAAACTCGAAAGTTGATCCTAAAGGGCTGCAAATAACTAATATAGTAGCAAGGCAAAGCGGAGTTGTTATTGTTGAAAGCGAAAATGACCATGAGCGTGACAAAATAAAAAATGCCATTGAGAACAATCTGGGAAATAACTATGAGGTTAAGATTCCCAAAAAAGTGAAACCAGCAGTCATGGTGACTGGTATAAATTTTAAATATAGCGACGAGGAACTGGTGCAAAGAATTAAACGACAAAACATTTGTTTAAGTGAAACGGACATCAAAATTGTTAAGCAATATGAAGTTAAAAAGAACGCGAAAAACTATTATAATGCTGTGATAGAAATGAATGTTGAAGCGTTCATAAATGTACTAGCTGGAGAGAGGCTTAATGTAGGTTGGGAACGTTGCCGAGTATATGATGCAGTGCAGGTATTGTGTTGTTTTAAATGCAAATGCTTCAATCACAAAGCGGCTGACTGCAAGGAAAAGGAAGTATGCACAAAATGCTTGGGTGAGCATAAACATACCAATGCATAAAGGATGCAGTAAACAAGTGCATTAACTGCATACGAGCAAACAAGGAGCTGAATCTAGGACTTGACGAAAACCATGATACTCTGGATAGAACTTGTCCCGTATACCAACAAAAGCTAGATGCAAGGAAAAGGAAAGTTGTTTATTAGCAACCAAAGACAATCCTTACAGCAGCGCAAAAGTCAAAATATTATTTAAATCGAGATAGCAATATATACAACTTGGAATGCATTTATCTTAATATTAGTAGTATCATAGCGAATAAAATCGAGCTGGAACGTCTTATTGAAATAAGAAGACCAAGTATTGTGTTATGTACGGAAACGTGTACAACAGAACATATCTTGGATTCTGAACTTAGTATTCCGACATACAAATGCATTCGTTGCGACTCTCAAAGTAGGCACACTGGCGGTGTTGTCATGTATGTGAATGAAAATATACAATTTAGCATAGTTTGTAATAAAGCTATCAACATGAATGTGTGGTGCATTATTGTAAAAATAAACAAATGCGCGTTAAAATGGAAAATCGGTGTACTATATCACTCACCAAGTAGCAGTGACTCCACCTTTATTACTTATCTAAATGAAATCATCACTGAACATCTCAAGGAGGCGGATAATAATTTAATATTTGGTGATTTTAATATCAATGTAAATGTATCGTCAACATACTCAAACCAGCTAACAAGTTTATTTGCACAAATGGCAATGATACAAAGGATAAACTTCGACACAAGGATAACAGAGTACTCGTCTACAAGAATTGATTTGCTATTCAGTAACAATGATAAAGTTAAAGCAGTAAATATAGGTGAACATCGCATTTCTGACCATGAGACAATCCACTTCGAAGTGCCAACAACAAAGCTTTGTAAAATGAGAAGGTATGCTACTGTTACATGTTGGGAGTACTATAGTGCTGAAAATCTTTTAACTTTGCTACGAACATGCGATTTCAGCTTTATGTCAATTTCCGGAGTAGAAACTAAAACTAAAGCCCTAAACGAAGTTGTAACTGTGGCTATGCAAGCACTGACTTATATAAAGAGGACCCAAATACAGATAAGAAATAAGTGGTACGACCGAGAATTAACAAACCTGCATAAAAGAAAAATAGAATCTTATAAAACTGCTCGAAATACTGGATTTTGGGACGAATATAACGTCATTAAGAAAATATATAAAAGAACCATAATTTATAAAAAAAAGAAATACATGGAAGATAGAGTAAATCATAACAATGGCGATATGAAACGTATGTGGAAGTGTCTAAAAGACCTCGTCGAGCTTAATGATGTTAAAAAACATATCACTAAAATTGTAATTAACGGTGAATGCCTGGAAAATGAATATGATATAGCTAATGCCCTAAATAACTTTTTTATACAAAGTATTGTGGAAATTAATGATAGCATCGAAGAAATTGTAAATGGGGATGAAATAAGCGCAAATCATAGTAATCCATTTGAAACATTTAAATTTACTGACATTGTAGTGGACGATATTATTATTATCACAAAATCACTTAAAAACAAATATGGCGGCGACAAGCTTTTATCGGAGGGTGTCGTTAAAGATGCCATGACATATACTGCTAATTTCTACAAAGACATAATTAACGAATCCTGAAACAGCGGTATTGTACCTAGTTACTGGAAAATTTCAACAATAATACCTGTTGAAAAAGTAAAAAATACAATGAAACCTGAGGAACTACGTCCAATTAACACGTTACCTACAGATGAAAAAATTATGGAGACAGTGGTGAAGGATCAACTTGTGGCATACTTAGAGAAGCACAATGTGATTATCCCAGAACAATCGGGATTCAGGAAGAGCCATTCTTGTGAAACAGCGTTGAATATGGTAATTGCAGATTGGAAAGAAGACATGGCGGACAAAAAATTTACGGTGTCTGTCTTCTTGGATTTAAAACGGGCTTTGGAAACTGTCGATAGATCTGAGCTATTGGACGTTATGTTTAAAATTGGTATAAGAGGAAAGGCTTTGGAATGGTTCCGGAGTTATTTGGGTGACAGAAAACAGAGAACGATAATTGGAAAGGAGGTTTCATCAGTGGTGGATGTTAACATTGGTTTACCACAAGGCTCGGTCTTGGCGCCAATATTGTTTACATTGTATATCAATGATATCAAAAGATGCTTAAAATACTGTAAAATACGTCTATTTGCGGATGATGCATTGCTTATCATAAGTGAAAAATATGCAGAATGTGCCATGCTGAAAGTACAAGAAGACCTGGAATCGCTATACAAATGGTTATGCCTTAGAAAACTGAAATTAAATGTCGAAAAAACTAAGTTCATGATATTTTGTAAAAACACCAATATCATAAGTAACAATAGTTTAAATAATATTACGCTGAAGGTAAAAAACATGGAAATCCAAAGAGTAGACAAAATTAAGTATTTAGGAGTTTTGATTGATGATAATCTAAATTTTGGAGAGCATGTAACTTATCTGGAAAAGAAAATTGCACAGAAAATAGGCTTCATGTATAGAACATGTAAACATATCAGTCAAAGTCATAAAATATTGGTATATCGTTCAATTATTGAACCACACTTTATTTATTGTCCTACTATTCTGCTATTAAGTAATGATATATATATTAAGAAACTTCAAATACAGCAAAACAAGGCAATGCGATTTATTTTAAAATGTCCTCCAAGAACGCCAAAAATTGTAATGCTCAATAGATTAAACTGGCTTAGTATTAAACAGTCAGTTAGTTATTTCACATTGAAATTTATACACCAACTTAGGTTAGGAATGTTACCGAATTACCTGAGTAGTAAAATACATTATAATCATGAAATCCACAATTATGGAACAAGAAATTGCAATAATATAAGACTGCCTAGAATAAGAACTGAGTTCGCAAAAAGGTCTCTTGAATATTTAGGGTATAAAATGTATAATGAGTTACCTTCTGATTTGAAAGACTGTGAAAATATTAGTAAGTTCAAAGAAAAATTTTTTTATATTGTACGTCACTAAATGTGACATGAGTATTTATGTTTAATTTCTTATTTTAACCTAAACTAGGTCTTAAAGACCGTAATAATAAATAAATAAATAAATAAATAATCTGTACGAGCTTACCGCAGACATCAACATAGTCAAGCGGATTAAAACACAATGGCTGCGCTGGCTAGGCTATATTATGCCAATAAAAGATGATGCTCCGGCTAAGAAAGAATTTTTATCGGAACCCTCCTATGGAAGCAGAGCAAGAGGGCGGCCCCACTCCGTTGGAAAGACCAAGTAAAAAACGGTTTAAATCCCCTTGCTGTTGTTGTTGTAGCAGTGCTTCGCCTCACTCAATAGATGCGACCACTCACAAATTTTCATGAATATTCTCTAACGGAAATCTGAGGAAACCGGCAGATTCAACAGGGGTGGACCATAATGAAAGGGGTGTTAGAGGCGTTGGTTCCAAATTGCAATTGAAAAGATGGTTGGTGTCATGTGGGGACACATTGCAAGCGGGGCATACATTTTGTATGTCGGGGTTGATTCTGGATAGGTATGAGTTTAACCTGTTACAGTATCCAGAACGAAGTTGATCTAGAGTGACTCGCGTTTCCCTGGGGAGTATGCATTCCTCTTCCGCAAGTTTTGGGTACTGTTCTTTGAGTACTGGATTCACCGGGCAATTCCTGGAATAAAGGTCTGACGTCTGTTTGTAAGTTCACCAAGGACCTGCTTGTGTTTTTTTGCTTCATACGGCTGAGTTCTCAGGTGCCGTATTTCCTCAAAATGCTTACGGAGATGACTCCTTAAGTCACTAGACGGTGTTGGCTCATCAATCAGATGTCTTTTGAGATGCCTAGGCTTCTGGGTATTCAACAGGAACTGTTTGGATAGCATCTCATTTCTCTCCCTGATGGGGAGTATTCTCGCTTCATTATGTAGATGGTGTTCTGGGGACATAAGAAGACAACCCGTGGCGATTCTGGGAGCAGTGTTTTGGCAGGCCTGTAGCTTCTTCCAGTGGGTAATTTTTAGGCTTGGCGCCCATATAGGGGACGCGTAGCATGCAATCGGCTGGCCAATTACTTTGTATGTGGTAATGAGCGTTTCTTTGTCTTTTCCCCAAGTACTGCCAGCAAGGGATTTGAGGATTTTATTAGGGCTCTGGATTTTCGGAACAATTGCGGCTGCGTGCTCACCAAAATGTAGATCCTGATCAAACGTCAGACCCAAGATGTGTGGGGTGTAGGACAGTCGGTAGCGTAGTGCCATCGACGTGGATGTTCAAAATGGTCGACATTTGTGACGTCCATGTTGAAAATAAGGTCACGGAGGATTTAGTCGGTGATAATGCCAGATTTCGCGAGGCGAAAAACTGGAGGAATCAGGGAGGTAGCCGTTTATTCTGTTGCAAAGCTCATCGATGCATGAACAGCAAGGAGCCACAAAAGATTTATAGAAGTTACGTGGATGTCTGGTTTTGGGATCTAGCCCAGAACAAACAGTCCGATGCAACCATCCCTTACACGAGACACACTGACAAGAGTATGATCGTCCTAAAAAGATTCTTTTCCGGCAAATGCAGCAAAACCACTTCTCAGCAACGGGGTCAGGAGACGGACCCGGATTGGGTTCGATACCTTCCCGGAGCAAGAGAATATGGAGCAGTCCCGCTGCAAGGAGCTGCTGGGAGGATGACAATTTGTGGGAGGGACGCAACAAATTAAATGAGGTTACACTGAAATGGCAGTCCTTGGTCGGGAAATATCCCGAGTCGCTCCGGTTCATAGAACCGACGGCCTTGGAAAGCGACATTATTTATGTCGGGGTTGAGTCTGGATAGACAGGGAGTTAAGACTCATACAGTATCTAGACTAAAGTTGAGCAAGTGTGACGCGCGTCTCCCTGGGGAGGTTGCTTTCCTCTACGCGAGTTCAAGGTATTTTACTTTAAGAACGGGGTTCGCCGCGCAATTCCTGGCATAGAGGTCCAACGCCTGTTTGTGAATAGCACTAGGGACCTCTTTATGTTTTATTCTACGTACGGCTGAATTCTTCGGTGCCGTATTTCGTCATAATTCTTTCGGAGATTACTTCTTAAGTCCCTGCGAGGTGGAGCTCCTTCAATGGGGTTTCTTTTGGGATGGCCAGGTGCCTTTCGAGATGATCCTTAATGGTGCTTGTAACCGGAACGGACATATATCCGGCACAGGACCATCAACATCGATAGCACTTTCCAAAACCTTCGAGGAGTGCCTATATTACCATAGTCATCTACAGGCATGGGTGTAGCTGGTGGGCTGACCAAGATGGCTCAATGTGGTCACATCAAATCTTTCTGGATATAGTCGTGCTGGTACCAGGTGCTAGTTCCAGTTCCGGAGCGAACTTGGTGTATATCAGGCTAACGACTATATTCCAGGGACCCAAATAAGGACTTCTATTTTTAAGGGCAAATAAAAGTCCGGCCATATAACTATGGAACGACTCATCCAAATAATCGCTGTCATGTGAGTGTAAACCCCATTTACCACCAGTGTCTCGTGTAGGAGTAGAAAGTAGAACTGAGATCCTGAACAATATTTTAACTGGAGCTATGCAAGCACTGACGTATGAGAAGAGGATCCAAATACAACTGAGGAATAAGAGGTATGACCGTGAGCTAAAGGAACTGCACAAAAGAAAACTTGAATCCTATAATACTGCTAGAAATACTGGGAACTGGGAGGATTATAATGGCGTTAAAAAAATATATAAAAAAAACTGTTATGTATAAAAAGTAGAAATGCATGGAAGATAAAGTGCTCGATAGTGAAGGAGACATGAAGTGAATGTGGAAGTCTTTAAAAGATCTTGCTGAGCTCACCGATGACAAAAAGGTCGTTAGCAAAATAGTAATTAACGGTGAATGCCTTGAGAAGGAATACGATATAACCAATGCCCTAAATACATTTTTTGTACAGAGCATAGCTGAAATTAATAATAGCATTGAAATAATCCCGAATGCGGCAGAAATAAGTGTAAATAATGCAATTGAAACTTATATATATGGGGATTACTAAATCTTTTAGAAACAAATATGTTGGAAAAAAGCTTTTGTCGGAGGGGGTATTTAAAGATGACATGATTTACATTGCTCACTTCTACAAAGATATAATAAACGAATCAATAAACAGTAGCAATGTTCCAAATTGCTGGAAAGTATCAACTATAGTACCTGTGGAAAAAGTCAAAAATACAGTAAGGCCGGAGGTACTGCGCCCAATTAATACGCTATCCGCAGATGAAAAAATTATGGAAACGGTGGTTAAAAATCAATTAGTGGCATATCTAATATAATTACCAAAATTTTTATACCTGGGTTTAGGAAGAGCCAATCGTGTGAAACAGCACTGAATATGGTTATTGCGGAATGGAAAGAGGATATATGTAACTGACAAGAAAGTTGTGATCTCAGTCTTTTTAGACTTAAAACGTGCTTTTGAAACTGTGGATAGAGAGGAACTGCTGAATGTTATGTTTATTAATGGGATAAGAGGAAAAGCCTTGGAATGGTTCAGAAGCTATTTGAGTAATAGAAAGCAAAAGACGATAATTGGAAGTGCAGTTTCACCGGTTGCTGATGTAAATATTCGGCTACAAGGTTCAGTATTAGCACCGCTATTGTTTACAATATATATTAACGATATTAAAGAATGCTTGAAAAACTGCAATATTCGACTATTTGCGGATGATGCATTGATAACCATCAGTGAAAGAAATGCGGGCTTTGCGGTATCGAAAATGCAAGAAGACTTAGACTCCCTTTACAAATGGCTATGCCATAGAAAGTTGAAAGTGAATGTGGATAAAACCAAATGTATGATATTTTGCAAAAATGAAAGCATTATGGGTGTCAATAACTTAAGCAATATTACTCTGAAGATAAGAATCGTTGAAATTCAGCAAGTAGGCAAGATCAAATACCTAGGAGTCTTGATCGACAAAAGCCTTAGATTTGGAGATCACATAAGTTATTTAGAAAAGAAAATTGCAAAAAAAATTGGTTTTATGTACAGAACTTGTAAATATATTAGTCAACGACACAAAATATTAGTGTATCGATCAATTATTGAACCGCACTTTATTTATTGTCCAACAATTCTGCTATTAGCAAATGACGCACAAATAAAAAAACTGCAGATACAACAAAACAAGGCAATGCGATTAATTTTAAAATGTTCGCTTAGAACACCAAAAACTACAATGCTAAATATGTTAAACTGACTCAGCGTAAAACAGTCGATATAATATTTTACATTGAAATTTATACATCATATGAAATTAGGAATAACAACGAATTATCTGAACGGGAGAATACATTTTAATCATGAAATACATAACAATGGAACTAGAAGCAGCGGAAATATAAGACTGCCTAGAGTAAGAACGGAGTTCGCGAAGAAGACTTTAGAATATATGTGTTATAAAATGTACAATGAATTACCAAATGCGATAAAAGACTGTGAAAATATTAATAAGTGTCACAGTTCGCCAGATATATCAATCGTGTGCGCAGGACTCGTAAACTGCGTCAACAGGCAGCCGATGGTAACATTGGCATCCGACCACCTACCCATAATCCTTTCTCTCAAGCGATCTGCCAACTTCATCACTATTGAAAAACGCACTTTCATCAATTTTAAGAAAGGAAAGTAGGAATATTAAAAAAAGTTTACTGACAATCGTTTTGCTGCCCTCCATATCCCGATTGATGGTCGCCAAGGGGAACGTGCTTTCCGCAAGGTTATCGAATAAGCCTCGGCTAATATTATTCCCGCCGGTTGAATTCCGGAAATCCGGCCACATTTTGCAGCGGAGGCCGCAACTCGGGCGAAAGAACGTGACCTTATAAGACAGCACAACCCCTAAATAAGGGATATAAACCAACCAACAAGCGGCCGAAATGGGAATAGCACTTAAAGAATTGTTACCTCTCTGCCGGTGTAGATAAGCTATGGTCCACCGTAAAGCCCCTAGCACAATGACAAAATTTCCATGGCCTTTGGCGACCAAGTGCTGTCGGATGCGATAAAATGCGTTAGCGCTTTCTGCCGACAATATGTAACGCATTCTACGGTTGACAAAGCCGGACGGCCGGCCAACAGATGCGCACACAAGCATAAACACAGCTCGTTCCCAATTACCATCAACGCCAAAGTGGTTGAAGATACCCACACTCATGCTAAACCATATAAAGCAGTAGGCCCAGACGGCATAGCCATGCCGATGCTTAAAAAACTTGGAAAAGGATTTCGTTATCCAGTGCATGTCTTCAACCTGTCCCTCCCACCTTCGTCATCCCCGAAAAATTGAAAATGGCCAGGTTGGTTCAGCTTTTAAAGCGTGGGAAACCACCTAACATCGGAGAATCTTATGGTCCGATGTCTCTCTTATGGCCAGTAGCCAATACACTTGAAGCAATTCTGCTTCCCTATTTCACTGCAAATTTGCGAGCTTAGCGAGGGAACGCGACCTTATAAGACAGCTTGATCCAGGCGACCCCCAAATAAGGGATATAAACCAATGCATCAGATTGCTTGTGGACGAACACAAGCGGGCGAAATGGGAAGAGCACCTAAGAGGTTGTAACCTCTCTACCGGTGTAGGTAAACTTTGGTCCACCGTAAAGTCCCTATCGAATCCGACTAAGCACAAAGACAAAGTTTCCATCGCCTTTGGCTATAAGGTGCTGTCGGATGCGAAAAAATGCGCGAGCGCTTTCTGCCGACAATATATAATGCATCCTACGGTCGACAAAGATAGACGGAGAGCCAATAGACACGCACATAAACACAAATTCAGTGTGTCACCAATCACCATCACCGCTAGAGAGGTTGAGGACGCCATTGGTCGCGCTAAACCATCCAAAGCAGTGGGCCCAGACGGCATAGCCATGCCGATGCTTAAAAACCTAGGGAAAGAGGGTTTCAAATATTTAGCGCATGTCTTCAACCTGTCTCTCTCCACCTTTGCCATACCCGAGAAATGGAAAATGGCCAAGGTGGTCCCGCTACTAAAGCCTGGGAAACCAGCTAACGTAGGTGAGTCATATCGTCCGATATCTCTCCTATCGCCAATGGCAAAGACGCTTGAAGCACTTTTGCTCCCTTATTTCCAAGCACATTTGCAGCTAGCCCCTCATCAGCATGGCTTCAGAAAACTCCATAGCACTACCTCCGCGCTAAATGTCATTAGCACCCAGATAAATTGCGGTTTGAATCAATACCCCCTCTATAGAACAGTACTCGTAGCGCTAGACCTATCAAAAGCCTTTGATACGGTCAACCATGGCTCATTACTGCAAGACCTGGAAGGGTCTACCCTTCCCCCATATCTTAAAAGGTGGACCGCAAATTATCTGGGTGGTCGGCAGGCATCGGTGCAATTCAGAAACGAAACATCAAAACCAAGGAGAATTAAACAAGGGGTGCCACAGGGTGGTGTCCTATCCCCACTTTTGTTTAATTTCTACATATACCGGAAGGAGTCACAATCGGTTCCTACGCCGATGACTGCACAATAATGGCCACAGGCCCAAGCCCAGAGATCGATGAGCTATGCAATAAAATAAACGGCTATCTCCCTGATCTCCGACTAAATCTTCCGCGACCTTATTTACAACATGGACGCCCCAAATGTCGACCATATTGAACATCCACGTCGATGGCACTACGCTACCGACTGTCCTACACCCCAAAATCTTGGGTGTGACGTTTGATCAGGATCTACATTTTGGTGCGCACGCAACCGCAATTGTTCCGAGAATTCAGAGCCGTAATAAAATCCTCAAATCCCTTGCTGGCAGTACCTGGGGAAAAGATAAAGAAACGCTCATGACCACATACACAGCAATTAGCCAGCCGATTACGTGCTACGCGTCACCCATACGGTCGCCAAGCCTAAAAACTACCCACTGAAAGAAACTACAGGCCTGCCAAAATACTGCTCCCAGAATCGCCACGGGCTGTCTTCTTATGTCCCCAGAACACCATCTGCATAATGAGACGAGAATACTCCCCATCAGGGAGAGAAATGAGATGCTGACCAGTTTCTGTTGAATACCCAGAAACCTGGGCATCCCAACAGACATCTGATTGACGAACCAGCACCGCCTAGGGGCCTAAGGAGTCATCTCCGTAAGCATTTTGAGGAAATACGGCACCTGAGAACCCAGCCGTATGAAGCGAAAAACACAAGCAGGTCCTTGGTGATCTCCATAGACAGGCGTCGGACCTTTATGTCGGAAATTGCCCGGTGAATCCAGTACTTGAAGAAAAATATCCAGAACTCGCGGAAGAGGAACGCATACTCCCCAGGGGAAACGCGTGTCACTCTTGCTCAACTTCGTGCTGGATACTGTAACAGGTTAAACTCTTACCTATCCAGAATCAACCCCGACATACAAAATGTATGCCCCGCTTGCAATGTGTCCCCACATGACACCAACCATCTCTTTAATTGTCATGTGGAACCAACGCCTCTAACACCCCTTTCCTTATGGTCCACCCCTGTTGAAACGGCAAGTTTCTTTGGACTCCTGTTAGAGGATATTGATGACAATTTGTGATCGGTCGCGGCTATTAGGTGGGGCGAGCATTGCTACAACAACAACTGCGCTAAACGCTATTAACACGTAGATAAATTACGGATTAAATCAAAATCCCCACCACAGAACAGTACTCGTTGCGCTAGACCTATCAAAAGCTTTTGATACGGTTAACCACGGCATGTTACTGCAAGAGTTGGAAGGATTCACCCTGCCTCCTAGTGTTAAAAGGCAAATCAAGCATCGGTGCAATTCAGGCAATAAAAAAATAAATCAAAAAGTACGGCATGTTACTGCAAGAGTTGGAAGGATTCCCCTGCCTCCTAGGGTTAAAATGCAAATCAAGCATCGGTGCAATTCAGGCACATAACATCCAATCCCAGAAGAATTAAACAAGTGGTACCACTTTTACATTTCGAAGCTACCTTCACCACCAGGAGTCACTATTGTATCCTAAGCAGATGGCTGCACAATAATGGCCACAGACCCAGGTCCACACATCGATGAGTTTTGTAAGAAATAAAGGGCTATCTGCCTGATCTTTCCAGTTTTTTAGTCTTGCGAAACCTGACAATGTCGCCGTTTAAATCATCGACAAGCTTATTTACAACGTGGACTCCTTATTGGACATCCACGTCGATGGCATTACGCTACCGACTGTCTTACACCCAAAATAAAATCCTCAAATATCTTGCCGGCATAACTTGGATGGGGCCAAGCACTGTTACAACAACAAAGAAAGGCACATTACTCTTACAAAGCAATTGGTCGGCCGATTGCATTCTACGCGTCCCCGATATGGTCGCCAAGCGTAATGGTTACTTACTGGAAGAAAATACAGGCCTGCCAAAACTCTGCCCTCAGAACCGCTACGGCCTGTTTTCTTATGTCCCCAGAACACCACTCACACAATGAGGCGAGAGTACTTCACATTCCCCCCAGCGGGCTAGTACCTATGGTGCTTGTTACCAGAACGTACTCAATCTGTATCCGACAAAGGACCATCAACATCGATAACGCTCCCCAAGGCTTCGGGGAGTGTTCTTATCGCTACAACAGCAACAATACTTCCCAATAGGGAGAGAAATGAAATGCTGAACAAACAGTTTCTGTTGAATGCCCAGAAACCTAGGCATACCGACAGACATCTTATTGATGAGGTCACACCTCCCATTGGTTTAAAAGGCCGTAAGAATTATGAGGAAATACCGCACCTGAGAACACAGCCGTAAAAAGCAAGAAAGCACAAACAGGTCCTCAGTGATATCCACAAACAGGCATCGGACCTCTATGCCAGGCATTGCCCGGCGAATCCAGTTCATAAAGAAAAATACGCAGAACTCGCAGAAAAGAACACTAAGGAAACGCGCGTTACTATAGCTCAACTTCGATCTGGTACTGTAACAGGTTAAACTCTTACCTATCCAGAATCAACCCCAACATACAAATGTATGTCTACCCCTGTTGAAACTGAAAGTTTCCTTGGACTCCCGTTAGATGATATTGATGATAATTTGTGATCGGTCGAGTCTCTTGGAAGGGGCGAAGCACTGCTAAAACAACGACAACAAAGGCATACATACCCGTAGAAATATCCTAAGCGCTGGAGCGATTCAACCCATCTGAGTTGACAGTCATGCCAACTGCGCAAAACTTTTCAAAACCTTCGGGAAACAACGAAAGTTAGGGAACATATTTTTTAATTATTTGAATTAATTGAACTGTTTACCTCCCTAGTATTTAAACAAAAGACGATACATACCTATATATAGCTTGAGTTTTTCCTGATCTTATGATATACAAATAATCAAATCAGTGGAATATTAAGTTGCAGAAGCTAAAACCATCTAAAGCGAACTATAAAATATGCGAAATAACCAAAAAAATAGCAAAGTGTCAGGTAGTAAATAAATTGTACACACAAATGCTCCTAGGGAAGTATATGATTAATGAGCTTAAAGTTGAGCATAAGCACAAGAGAGACTGACTGAGTAGATGTATGGATCTCTCTTTAACAAGTGACTCATCCGCCCCACAATTCCAAACTATATAACTTGAATAGATTTCATGTCATTCGAATATTTGTAAATCAATTACTACTAACTGTATTGGACATTGAGCTTTTCCCATGAGAATATTAATGCAAGCTAATAGAAATTTTAAATGCAAAAATTTAATAAAACCTACGTAAGCTTTAACAAATGTAAACACTCCCTTCATGGTGTAGTATGAGAGCACCAACCAATCACCCAAATGCCACGAACTTATTCTTCTATGCACAAATGTTGGCACGACGATGAATGTGATAGCTGAATGGAGCTAATAATGGAAGGCGAAATTATCATAAAAAATTATGGTGAAAAAAATGAAGTCGCAAAAGGCGTTACTTTGTTTTTAACGATAAAATATGTAATACTAAACCTACGCAACTTACTATTCTGGATTCATTGCCGACATTCTTGTTTATTATAATTTCTGCTGCGTTCTCGATTTTAAACTTCGCAAATTTTGTTGAAAAAAACTCAGTTTTTAAGTTTTTTTACTTGCAGCTACTTAATTCTGGCCCTTGTTTCTTTTTCGTCTTCTACTGCGCTTATCAAATTTTTTCTTTCTTCAGCTCTGTGCCACACTTCCCACTGTGATTGTAATTCACTTCTAGGGATCGTGTATTGTTAATTTTTTTATTTTATTCACCTTCGCATATATTTTTATAATAGCTATATCAATAGATTTCAACTTTTACTTAATAAAAATTGTTTTCATTAGAAAAAACTGCAATCAATGCCGTAAATTTTTTATTTTTTTCGCTCGATGATTTTCAACGACAGCAAATGACGACGAAGGAACAATGGCGACGAACAAATGACGATGAAAAAAGTTGACTAGTTATATCTCGCTTGCTCAAAGTTTATGATATTTCTTTGTCCTGCTTTTGCGCATGAGATTTTGACACATCACTTGAAAGTGCAGTTTTATCGAGTTTGCTATCGATATATCTCTGACTAACGTGGTTGCCGCTCTAAAAAATTACCATAGGAGACCAAATCTATATCCATGCAAAACACTTTTAGCCACAGTTTTTTTTGTGGGTAGCCAACACCATCAAAATTACAACAGCCACATAAAAATTTCCAACTTTGTAAACATATCTGGAAAGAAATAAAATTTTCAATTTCCGTTTTCGGATTCGTGGTCCTGGGTCCAAAGCGCGTCTTTTAACACCTCTCCCGATATTTTTGGACGAGTTTTAGTAGTTGTGAGCTAAAGTAAAAAATTACCTAATAAATTTTCACATCAAAAGTAAATAAACAAAAAATGTAAACATAAACAAAGTTTGACATTTTATGACCACCTACGAATGAAAAAACATGTAAAATGCAACTCTGATGCTTTTACCTGGTTATTGTACCATGTGCCATACCATAACGCTAACGCAATAACCATACCATAGCCAACCAAATGGTCTTTGGTTTTTCGCCATTACCATAACCTAATACTGTTTTCACACAGACGGCTTATTGAATAACTAGCCTTTATCTGCGGCCCCGTCCGCAAGGAGAAATTTAAATATATATAACCAGAAATGACAACGACACGATTCTAGACGTATCCAGAGAACCACACAGAAATGATCCCTGAAGGTGTTCCAAAATGATCCCGAAAAGGTTCCGAAATGACCATGACGGGCTCCAGGGCGGATCTCAAAAACCATCCACAAAATATCCAGGAAGGGTCCCTAAATTATCCCGGCATACTCCAGAAAAAGTTCCGAAATGGCTCCGAGGGGATCCACGACGGATCGCGAAAACCATACAGAAATGAACCCGGAAGGGTCCCAAAATGTCCCCGAAATAGTCCGGAAATAACCCAAATGGAATCCCGCACAGATCCAGAAATGACCCCGGAAGGGTCCAAATACTATCCCGGAAAAGTAACAAAAAATCCCGAAATGGCTCCTACGGCATCCCGGACGGATCCAGAAATGATCTCGGAAGGGTCCCCAAATGATCCCAAAATGGTCCCGAAATGACCCTGATGGATCCGGCAAACCATCAAGAAATTATGCCGAAAGGGTCCCCAAATGATCCCGAAATAATACAGAAAAAGTCACGAAACGACCCCTAGAGGATCCCCAAATGATCCCGTATTAGCCCCGAAAAGGTCCCGAAATAACCCCGACGGGATCCCGGACAAATCCCGAAAACCATCCAGAAATAATGCCGGAAGGGACCCCAAATGATTCCGACAAAGTCCCGCCATGATTCCGACGGGATCCCGAACGGATACCGAAAATCATCCAGAAGTGATGCCGCAAAGGTCCTCAAATGATCACCTAATAGTCCCGAAATTACCCTTAAGGGGCCCTGGGCGGATCCCGTAAACCATCCAGAAACGATCCCGATATAGTCCCGAAGAAGTCCCGAAATGACCCTGACGGGATCTCGAACGCAACCCTAAATGACCCTGACGGGATCCCGGACAGATCCCGAAATCCATCCAGAAATGATCTTGGGAGGGACCCCAAATGATCCCGAAAAAGTTCCGCAATGAAAACCATCCAGAAGTGATGCCGGAAAGGTCCTCAAATGATCACCTAATAGTCACAAAATGACCCTGACGGCATGCCGTACAGATCCCGAAATCCATCCAGAAATGATCTTGGGAGGGTCCCAAAATGATCCCGAAATAGTCTAGGAAAAGTCCAGAAATTACCCTGACGGGATCTCGGACGAATCCTGAAAACCAATCGTAAATGATGCCGAAAAAGTCCCGAAATGACCCTCATGGGACCCCGAAAGGATCCCGAAAACTATCCAGAAATGATGCCGGAAAAGTTCTCAAATGATCTCCTAATAGTTCCGAAAAGACCCTGACCGGATCCCGAACGGATCCCGACAACTATCCAGAAATGATGCCGAAAGGGCCCGCAAATTATCCCGTATTAGTCGAGAAAAAGTCCCGAAATGACCCTGACGGGATGCCGGACGAATCCCAAATACCATCCCGAAATGATGACGGAAGGGACCCCAAATGATCCCGAAAAAGTCCCGCAATTATTCCGACGGGATCCTGAACGGATACCGAAAACCATCCAGAAGTGATGCCGGCAAGGTCCTCAAATGATCACCTAATAGTCCCAAAATGACCCTGACGGCATCCCGGACAAATCCCGAAATCCTTCCAGAAATGATCTTGGGAAGGTCCCAAAATGATCCCGAAATAGTCTCGAAAAGTCCAGAAATTACCCTGACGGGTTCCCGGACGAATCCTGAAAGCCATCCTTAAATGATCCCGAAAAAGTCCCGAAATGACCCTGACGGGATCCCGAAAGGATTCCGAAAACTATCCAGAAATGATGCCGAAAGCGTCCGCAAATGATCCCGTATTAGTCGAGAAAAAGTCCCGAAATGACCCCGACGGGATCCCGGACGAATCCCAAAAACCATCCAGAAATGATGCCGGTAGGTATCCCAAATGATCCCGAAATAGTCCCGAAATGACCTCGTCGGCATCCCGGACGGATCCCGAAAATTATCCAAAAATGATGCCGGAAAGGTCCCCAAATGATCCCCTAATAGTCCCGAAATTACCCTGATGGGATCCCGGCCGGATCCCGAAAACCATCCAGAAATGATGCCGAAAGGGTTCCCAAATGATCCCGTATTAGTCGCGAAAAAGTCCCGAAATGACCCCGACGGGATCCCGAAAACCATCCAGAAATGATGCCGGAAGAGCTCCGAAATGATCCCGAAAAGGTCCCCAAATGACTCCGACGAGATCCCGAACGGATACCGAAAACCATCCAGAAATGATGCCGGTAGGTACCCCAAATGATCCCGAAATGACCCCGTCCGGATCCCGAAAACTATCCAGAAATGATGTCGAAAGGGTCCCAAATGATCCCGTATTAGTCGAGAAAAAGTCCCGAAATGACCCCGACGGCATCCCGGACGGTATCCGAAAACCATCCAGAAATTATGCCGGAAGAGCCCCCAAATGATCCCGAAAAAGTCCCCAAATGACCCCGATATACTCCAGAAAAAGTTCCGAAATGGCTCCGAGGGGATCCACGACGGATCGCGAAAACCATACAGAAATTATTCCGGAAGGATCCCAAAATGATCCCGAAATAGTGCGGAATTGACCCAGATGGGATCCCGCGCAGATCCAGAATTGATCCCGGAAGGGTCCAAAAACTATCCCGCAAAAGTTACAAAAAATCCCGAAATGGCTCCTACGGCATCCCGGACGGATCCAGAAATGATCTCGGAAGGGTCCCCAAATGATCCCAAAATAGTACCGAAATGACCCTGATGGATCCGGCAAACCATCAAGAAATTATGCCGGAAGGGTCCCCAAATGATCGCGAAATAAAGCAGAAAAAGTCACGAAACGACCCATAGAGGATCCCCAAATGATCGCGTATTAGCCCCGAAAAGGTCCCGAAATAACCCCGACGTGATCCCGGACAAATCCCGAAAACCATCCAGAAATGATGCCGGAAGGGATCCCAAATGATTCCGAAAAAGTCCGGCAATGATTCCGACGGGATCCCGAACGGATACCGAAAATCATCCAGAAGTGATGCCGGAAAGGTCCTCAAATCATCACCTAATAGTCCCAAAATGACCCTTAAGGGATCCTGGACGGATCCCGTAAACCATCCACAAATGATCCCGATATAGTCCCGAAAGGACCCTGACGGGATTTCGAACGCATCCCTAAATGACCCTGACCGAATCCCGGACAGATCGCGAAATCTATCCAGAAATGATCTTGGGAGGAACCCCAAATGATCCCGAAAAAGTCCCGCATTGAATCCGACAGGATCCTGAACGGATACCGAAAACCATCCAGAAGTGATGCCGGAAAGTTCCTCAAATGATCACCTAATAGTCCCAAAATGGCCCTGACGGCATCCCGGACTGATCACGAAATCCATCCAGAAATGATCTTGGGAAGGTCCCAAATTGATCCCGAAATAGTATCGGAAAAGTCCAGAAATTACCCTGACGGGTTCCCGGACGAATCCTGAAAGCCATCCTTAAATGATCCCGAAAAAGTCCCGAAATGACCCTGACGGGACCCCGAAAGGATCCCGAAAACTATCCAGAAATGATGTCGGAAAGGTCCTCAAATGATCTCCTAATAGTTCCGAAAAGACACTGACGGGATCCCGAACGGATCCCGACAACTATCTAGAAATGATGCCGAAAGGGCCCGCAAATGATCCCGTATTAGTCGAGAAAAAGTCCCGAAATTACCACGACGGGATGCCGGATGAATCCCAAAAACCATCCAGAAATGATGCATGAAGGGACTCCAAATGATCCCGAAAAAGTCCCCAAATTACCCCGACGAGATCCCGGGCGGATCCCGAAAACCATCCAGAAATGATGCCGGAAGAGCCCCCAAATCATCCCGAAAAAGTCCCCAAATTATCCCGACGAGATCCCGGAAGGATCCCGAAAACCATTAAGAAATGATGCCGAAAGGGTCCCCAAATGATCCCGTATTAGTCGCGAAAAAGTCCCGAAATGACCCCGACGGGATGCCGGACGAATCCCGAAGACCTTCCAGAAATGAAGCCCAAAGGGACCCAAAATAACCCCGAAAAAGTCCCGTAATGATCCCGGCAACCATCAAGAATTTATATCTCGAAGGTACGCAAATGATCCCGAAAGTACCCCGACGGGATTCCGGACGGATCCCGAAAAACATCCAGAAATGATGCCGGAAGGGTCCCCAAATGATCGCGAAATAATCCCGAAATGATTCCGGAATAGTCCCGAAAATGTCCCAAAATAACCCCGACGGGATCCCGGACGGATCCCGAAAACTATACAGAAATTATCCCGGAAGGGTCTCCATATGAGGTAAAGCTAATTATAAAACCATGTTAATAAGGCAGCAGGCGCAGGAGCGAATGAAAAGTTACATAGAAACATACAGGTAAAGCTTATTAAAGTGTGCTAATAAAAACAATTGAAGGAGGGCGGATGGCGGTAGTAAAAGGAGAGGACCACTGATCGTTCCTCCAAAATTGTCTAGATCTCGATCTGTATGTGCCAGATACCAAAAACTATTGATTTAGGAGAAAATTTATATTGAGTTATAACAATTTATAGATTTTACACCAGAGTGGAAGATAAAGAGGGGATGGGGCGGAGGGTGTCACTGCTTACTTTGTAAGCCCTCAACTTATTTGACCCCTTGAGTCTGTGATATTGGTGAAGGCCAATATACGTAAAGTTATAATGTGTAAAAATTATTAAAAATTAATTGCTCGAAGAAGTCGTGGGACTCTCACCCTCCTTGCCATGTTCGAAAAAATTTCGCTAGTAGACTACTGTCTGTGTCCCAAATTTCATCAAAATCCGTGTAGCCATTCTGGCTTGATGTGAAAGCAAAAAATTTGCGATTTCATTAGAAGATGAAATGAGATCATTAAGTATCTGTGTGAAAACAGTATAATAATATTTGAGTTGGAGAATTTAATAACTTTTTGTAGATTTTATTGATTGTTTTGGATACGTTATGACTTTGAGACTTATTTTGTGTGGAATATGTTTGTATTTTTTTGCGTTTTCTCAATTTTTATGAAATTTTCACGATTTTTAGGTTAAAGCACCAATAATCGATCACATTGGAGATGGCTATGGATATGGGTATGGTTACGATTAAGGCGTTAGGGTTAAGGAGGTTTAAAGCCAAATTAAACTTCCTTAACCCTAACGCCATAGTCGTAACCATACCCATATACATAACCATCTCTATTGTGATCGATTAATGGTGCCATAACCGTAAACAGCTGACCATTGCTGTCACGAGCTGGGAATGTTTTGTTTATAAAAAGTGATTGTGCAAAGTGATTGCAAAATTTGGTAATTTTTAATCAAAATAAAGTAAAATAAAACATTTTTAATAGTATTTTTTATTAATATTGCAACAAATTGGGTGCATATCTACATAGTGAAACAATTAGGTGGTGAATAAAGCCATATCTACACGTATCTCAAAATAAGCTGTTCACATATTAAAAGTTTAACAAATTAATAAGGATTTCGGTATTCTTGCAGATTTAATTAAATATAGCACTACATATAGGCGAAGATTTATATATATTTGAGTGCAAGAACGTGAATTTAACAGTATCTTCAAATAAAACACGGAAACTGCCACACAAAACATTTTGGTGCATAGAACCGGCTGCCGTGGGAAGTGCATTAATACTCTGTCGTTATATTTGCTAGGGTCTGTTAGGGATTGACGGTTGACCATATATACCAACACCAGCAAAGCGGTTGCATATCCTGAGGTGCTCTTACCGTTTGGTCTGTTGGTCGACCAATTGCTTGATCTCGGCATTGAGAGCAATAATTTTCTTATCTGCTGGGTTGGGGTTGCGTCTGCCGGCAATTCCTTGCTATCGTATCTATGAACCGCACTATATATAATGGATAATTAAGAAAAGAATTAAATAAAACATATATATTTATTCCTGTTTAAGCTAACATGAGCAATGACGAAGAAATTGACAACTTCTTCCTCAGCATAATGGCGTTATATGCTGAAAGAAGGAAATTAATACAAAAAAGACGATGGCATGCCCGCCTCATTATTGCTAATAGCACTCAAGCCGGATATCACCAAAAGACTTTCTTAAGAAAGCGAGTTTTTTGCGCATTCAAGAATGTCCCTGCCGGTTTATGACACTTTTTTAAAACTAATAGCTCCATCACTGACCAGCTTCAAACAACAAATTGGTGTGGAAGAACGTTTATCCATTACACTTCAGTAAAAAATTTCCAGATATTAACATCGTCTATTATATTAATTAGTATGATTTTTAGGTACTTGGCACATGGTATTCCTTTCAAAAAATAGCTTGGAGCCACAAAATTGGAAAGAGCACTGTGAAGATGATTGTGTTGGAGACTTGCGAGGCTATCTGGCAAACGCTTTCCCCAATATATTTAAGTGAACCCACAGAGCAGCAATAAAAAGATATAACAACTGACTTTTTCCCAAATGTGGAACATGCCAAATTGTGTAGGTGCTATTGATGGAAATCACGTTGCTATAACATGCCCTCCGAAGTCAGGATCACTGTTTTTTAATTATAAAAAGTTTTTCAGCATCGTCTTTTTGCCAGCATGCTATGCTAAATACCAGTTTACCGCTGTAAGCGTAGGAGCTTATGGAAGTTAAAGCGACGGAGGCACTTTTCGTGCAACAAGGTTTGGGGAAGATCTGTTAGAAAATCGATTACCACTTCCACCAGATACTCCTCTTCCATTATCGTGTGTATTTCGCTTAAAAAACAATCTAATGAAACCATATCCGGGAATGAATACGACAAGGGAACAGCGAGTTTTTAATCACAGACTGTCGCGGGCCCACCGCGTTATAGAAAACGCATTTGGGATTTTGACTGCGCGATGAAGAGTATTAAAAACCAAAATGGAGTTTTATCCTGAAAATGCAGAAATATCGTTTCGCATGTTTAGTGCTTCACAATTTCCTTATGTTCCACGATACTAGTCTGTGGTATTGCCCAGAAAACTACACTGACGGAGAAGGGGTGAGTGCAGAATGGAGGAACGAAACAGGAACTTGTGGAGGTCCGCTGCGGACAGCACACTCATTTCGAAGAAGGGGCCGAAATAATACATACGAGTATCGGTAATACCTTACCAACTACTTTATGACCGACGGTGCAGTAGCATTTCAGAATCACATCGAGTAATATATTTCAGGAGGTAAGAACACAACACCCAGGTTCACACCCCGGGCAAAGCAACATCAAAATTTTAGAAATAAGGTTTTTCAATTAGAAGACAATTTTTCTAAGCGGGGTCGCCCCTCGGCAGTGTTGGGAAAGCGCTCCGGGTTTATTTCTGCCATGAAAAGCTCTCAGTGAAAACTCATCTGCCTTGCAGATGCCGTTCGGAGTCGGCATAAAACATGTAGGTCCCGTCCGGCCAATTTGTAGGGAAAATCAAGAGGATCACGACGCAAATTGGAAGAGAAGCTCGGCTTAGATCTCTTCGGAGGTTATCGCGCCTTATATTTATTTTATTTATTTTTAAGAACACAACTTATATACACTTATCTAGAAGTTGTTTTACATTTTGACTACCTCCTTATAGATCATTTCGGCGGAAGGAAGATACACAACAAAACAAAGCAACAACCATTGCTGCTGCATAATATAATTTATTTCATTTTTTTCTCTATACATACAGTAAAGAACGATACTGAAACAATACTTCATATATTTTTAAAACATATATTATGATTTTTTATATATAAAGTTAGTTCAAATAAGTTCACTAAATCAAAAATTGGTAAAAATTGCAATTTTGCCTCGTGTATATTAAATAGAGCATAATATAATACCACAAAGTTTGTATTTTGCATTATTATTCTAGTTTTGCACTTTAAAAATCCGCAACGAACTTTGAAACTTTTTGAGCAGAACTTTTAAAAAATCTCTTGTATGCAACTTTGTTTCTTATTCAGTTTTGTTATAATAATGTGCAAGTTAGAAAGTGTTAAATTTTCATCCCCTAATGCATGAACAAAAATTTACCTAAAGATTACCTAAAAATCAATTCTTGCAATGTGTAAACTGCGGCCACCGTTTTATTTTATTTTCGTTAATTTTAGAAATAACTTCAATGAATTGTATAACGAAACACATGTAAACTATTTTCGAATGGTGTTATAAATCTTCATGCAAATTTCAAACTTTTATTTAGAGTTTTCAGAATTTTTTTTAGTTTGAAGTTTTGTAGTCTAATCAATTTTAATATAACAAAGTGCATGTTGAAGTGTCTCGAAAATCGCATTGATTTTTGCCAATTTTTTTTCAAAAAGTGTTTAGATTTTCTTCCATATAAATATTTACTCTTTGTATGGAACCCAATCTAAAACAATCTTTGAAAAAAAAAAAATTGGGAAAAATCAATGCGATTTTTGAGAGACTTCAAACATGCACTTGGTTATACTAAAATTGATTGGACTACAAAACTTCATACTAAAACAAATTCTGAAAACTCTAAATAAAAGTTTGAAATTTGCATGAAGGTTTTTTAACACCTTTCGAATTTTCGCATTTTCCCGAAAATGTTTTCGAAATAAATTTACATTTGTTTGGTTATACAATTCATTGAAATTATTTCTACCATTAACGAAAATAAATAAAAGGAGAAAATAACTGATAAAATACATCAGTAATTTTCACTGTTATTTTAGTGCTCGCAACTGTACATCAATATATGTTACGAATAAAACTATTTTCACTATATGAGCAGGTGTTTACATATCTACTATTATAAAAATTTAAGTTCTTGTGTGTGTTTCTTTGTTACATTATCACAATTCAATAGTCACCATATTTTTTTATACTCGAATTAACGTATTATTATATTAGGATAGGTCAACTTTCATGTTACATGCAATACAACATATAATATATTAATAAATAAATAAATTAATATGTCACAATTCGATTTTCAATCTACGTTTTATACTTTCTTAGGAATCTCAAATATATCTACATACAAAAATTATTGCAACATTTTGTTAGGGTCTGCTGCTACGGTCTACGGTTACGGTCCACTTGGGAGCGTGTTCGCGCGAACACACCTAGTGATGGGGCGAAAGTTGCGATAAAAAGTATCGGAAAACAAGGAAAAAACAGACCGGCCATCACTAGAGAAAAAATTGGGAATAAGTTTCCGGAAAAAAAGTGTGATTGGCTGCAGCTAAAATTGAGGCGGCCTGACGATATATAAAAAAAGGGGATCGTGTAACATCGGTTGACACAACTTCAATAGCAAGCCGCCAACTGCTTTATTCACATTATTGCTACGTCAACTGCACATCCCCACTTATATTTAACGAATCGCCAAACAGCCTGGCCGGCTGTGCACGTATTCAACGAGAATTGTGGAAGAACCAAAAGACTGCAACGAGGAATTGCAGGCCCAACTACCAGAAGAACAAACAAGTGGGAATAAACCTTATCACGGTGGTGTCGTGTTGACACAAGCGCAACGTATATAATATCTAGTGAAGTAGGTCGGCGTTTCACAGCCACACTTAGTGAGGAAAGTGTTAGTGATTCCGATACGGACTCGGACGGCACTGAGCTAAATGTTGATGAGAACCATTTCAATCCGAAGATAAACCCCTTTCTCTACGTTACGAAGTACCTTACCACCTTCGGAAAAGCGTCCAGCCACCAATTCCGCCTCCAGGGCCAACAGTACGCTGCCGCGTAATACAACTAACGTCAAAATGGCCAAGTCATCCAGATCGTAAAGGCCAGCACGAAGCTTTATCGCCAGCAGGTTCATTCGATTACCTCGGACCAGAGCGCAACAACCACCAACAGTACCAACACGGCGCGCCCAAGACCGCGCACCACAACCAAGAACAGCGTCGGCTTCACCGGTAAAGTCAACTTCACCAGCAACAACACGTCGGCAGAGACCCATGGTACGTACTCTGTCGGCCATGTAAGTACCAGCAAGGTATAACTTTAGATATAATTACCCTACAAAAAATTCTGGTCGCGAAACTTACCCACGCCCATGCAAATGTGACTAGGAATATAACATATGACTGTATAATAACTAGTCAAACGGCGTGGAATGACGAGAGCTTTTTTGCAGGGTAGTTAAAGGAACTTCCAAGTGGTACTTAGAGGGTTTTATACAGCCCGGGTAAACCATTCGACAAGGATCGATCTTTTTGCGTCAAAATTACAACATTTTTTAAGAATTATCAACATAAAAGATGAAAGGATAGTTTAACTTATTATAGAAAAAAAAGTTACACATAAATGATTTCCACTATTTAAGTTTAGCTTGTATTGATTATCTAACCAAAAGAATTACTACATGAACACTTATGTTTTGCAACTTGACAAGATATTAAAGAATGCAACAACAGTTTAATATGCAAAATTATTTACACATTTTAAAGGTTTGTTCACAAATAAACAGGCATTTTTGTCTCAGTCAGGTTAAGCAGCAATTACCTGTTAGAACGCTCAAAACTAATTCAAACATACTCCGTTTATTTGTGAATGCATCTTATATACATTATATTGAACAAAACTCTTTAAATAGAGCTAAAATTGTATTCAGTAATTTACGAGTCTAATTCCATTTACCTAATACCTACCTAAGCATTAGCTTTACAAAAAAAAAAAAAGCATACATCTTTTTTTATCATTTTAATAATATATTTTGTCGCTTTAAAATGTTTGAAGTTAGCTCTATAAATTTTATTAATAATAAGCCGTCTCTATCACGTGAAACATTTTAGCGATTCATTTTTGGGAGCTCAACCATAAATTTAAAGAAATTTTTTTTTGCGACAGCATCCATTCGTCGATTATGCACGAATTGGCAAAAGTATTTTGGATTAAATTTTTTTTCCTTATATCTTACAAATGCAATATATATATATATATATATATATATATATATATATATATATATATGTATATACATATGAATCCCTATTGCTGGCAATATCTTTCGAACAACAAGACGAAAGTAATCTACGTGCACGTAATACATATTGCTATCGCAATTTCATCTTTATTGCTTTTGTAAACACTTTTCTTAGTACATATTAGATATTAGTATCATAGTACTATGCGAATTATACCGAATTGATATTTTGTTACATTCAAAAATAAGTTCCACTACAACAACATAATAATTTTGTAAGTGCAAAAAAAAAAGAAAAAAAAACAGATAATAAGGGATTATCGTAACAATGTACTTTAAGGGCAACCCCTTATGATAATAACCAAAACAGAACTTTATATATATTTTTCTTTGCTAACAAAACATAAGCAAATTAATTTGAATACCTTGTTGTTAGAGAGTGTAGTTTATATTAGAATTTAGCTAATAATTCAATGATTTTTCAGAGAAAAGGTTTAAGGCATAATAATGAGTATTGAATAAAAATTGTATTTATAATGGGAATGCTGACGTCGCCCTTTATTTAGAAGGCATACGGTAAGGGGCCACCGGAATTTTAGGTGCGACTGTGGCCATGGATTTTGAGGGAGGGATAAAGCACCGGGCGTCGCAACACCACCCGTGGCGCCCCCAAGTTATATTCGGCCCTTTTCTTTTTTGTATTTTAATTTTTCAGCGTTTTTTTGAATTTCAGCTTTAGTAACCGGCCATGTCCGGTTCGGTAAATTTTTTTGTTTGCGTTTGATTTTTTTTTTTTTTGAAGTTTAAATTTTGAATGTTTAACGGTCTGTCCGTGACATCCGGTTCGTCCGGATGTTGTTTTAATTTGAATTTATAAGCGTTTTGAGTCGGTCTCTGCGCTTCTGTCGGTTTTTCTTGTATTTGACAGCACTTTTGACAGTTGATTTTGAATAGGCATGATAGGAATTTTTTTCTGTTTATGGCGCAGGAACAGTAAGGTTGGCAAGGACCCGCCCCAGCCGACAATGACTAGCCACTGTGCACCACCACTTCTTGCCGACCGCCTTCCTTACTGTTTCCACTGAAAATGCGAATCCATAACAGATGGCGACCAACGTGAGGCGCTGGCCGCGGGGGTCAGTCGGGTCAACCTGTGAAGTTGACCATCCCACCAGTCCGAGTGAGCAGCCACAGGAGCTGCCACCTACGTTGCGGTGGGATGGTTGACAGATCAGGTTGTCCGGGCTGGTCATCGGGGGCAGTAGTCGAAGGCGACATGTGACTACACGTCGTGTCCTCCGGATTTTTGTATTCACCCGATGAGGCAGTGCTGCACGCACTTTACTTTTTTGTAAGTGGGATTTTAGTTTGCCGGAAGTTGTCCGTTAGTCGGCTTTGGAAAATATACGTCCGCTAATTGGGGTTTTTTTTTTGTTTTCTTTTCTTTTACCTGTCGAATTTGTGTTGTTAGTGTGAGTGCGTGTGTGTATGCGATGAAAGGACCCCAGCTCATCCCACGACCCAGGTAGTAGTTTAGAATACCACCTGGACTGTGGCGGGGTGAGCTGGGATTCAGAGTGACACCCCTTCCTGTCCCACCATACTGGGGGGCGGCTACGAAACTGCTCCACCCATTGCGGCGGAGGCAGGAGGGGTGGCAAGCCCCTGGAGACTGCCCCTGCGTTGCGACTAGGCGTGTTGAGACCAACTCGTGTGTGCCTGGAGTGACCCTAGTGGCCCCAACCAGCCTCGGAGGGGGGCCTTAAGATCCCCTCGCATAGCGGTTGGGAGCACTAGGGACAAGTATGAATGAATATATGTGACTTTTTTTTGTTGTACCCCGTGCCTTCTGGAGGAAGCGGCCCATCAGTATTCCCATTAATCATACAAAACATATATATAACTAATACATTTTTTTTTTGCAGCTTTGACTTTTTTCCGTTAGATACGGCTATCTATACTAATAAATACTAAATGCTTGCGAGTTTTTTTTTGTATTTCCTCGCGCACTTTTTTTTATACCTATATATAATTTTTTTTTAAACCAACCCATCATCTAGAATATAGGATGGAAGGGGGGTGAATTCAGACCTTTTACCTAACCCCTAACGGCCTTACGTTTGACAGTAAATAAAAGTTTTTTTTCCGAATTTGACAAACTACGACCTAACAAATAAAATTTTTTTTTGAATTATTATGTCACGCGAGCAGTCGTACGGACAACCGGGCCGAAATACTCCGTTTGGGAGTGCGGGAAGCTTTCGGGGGAGCCAGAACCGGGACGGTAATAATAGGGGGGCTTTCCCCAAGGCCAGGCGTCCCTTGGTGGTGCACACCCCAGTAGGTGGACCATATGGAGATCCCGCGGGGCCGAATATGGGCTCGGACCCGAATGACCCTCGCAATAAGCTGGACAGACCTGGAAGCACCAGTAATCCGAATGCGCCCCTATTGAACGCGCATGATATCTCGGGGCTATTGACCAATGTGTCGACCTACGCACCGGATGGAGCTGGTGCCTTACCATTACACCAAGGAGTTGGAAACTTTGGAGAAGCTGCAGGTGACCGGGCGAATACCCCAGGAATGCAGAACGAAGCTACTCGTGGAGGCTCGTGGGTGGACGTGCTACACGAGCTGTTCCAGGCTTCGCAGGAGGAAATGCGGAGAGAGATGGGGTCAATCAGAAACAATATGGACCAGCTCAACGCCGCTCTCGAATCTGCGCAGCAATCAGCGAATCAGAACTGGAATGCGAATAGGATGGGCCGTAACCCACTGCCAACAGTAATACCACCAATATACCCTGCTCCGAGCAGCATAGTAGTGAAACCGCAGGAGTGGAAAATCGCGTTCGACGGCACTGGAAGCGTAGCGGATTTCCTTTTTAAGCTGGATACCTTGTGTAATCGCACACAATGCACGTACGAACAAATAATGGCTAGTTTCCACCTGTTTCTTTCCGGGTGGGCCGAATAATGGTACTGGCTTCTCATGAAATAAAACCCAAACGCGACTTATGCCTTTTTGTGCTACTCATTGAAAAGAGAGTTTGGCACTTTGAAAACTGACCACGAGATCATGATGGAGATCTCCATGCGTAAGCAAAAAGCAAGCGAGTGCTATGACGTGTTCCACACGGACATAATTTCCTTGAACGCGCGCTTAAGAGAACCCATGTCGGAGCTTCTACTGATTGACATTATAAAAAGAAACGTCAACAGTAGCCTTAAGCTGATGCTTTTCGACGCAGGTATAAAAACCCTTCATGATCTACGCGATGTAGCACGCAGAGGTGAACAAGTGCTGAAAGAAAGCAAGCTGTTGGGAGCCACTTACCCAGGACGGCATGTAAACGAAGCACGCCTGACAATCCCGGACATGAGGATGGAAGGCGAGGACGGCGAAATGGATCCGCAGATAAAGGCGCTGGACTATCGACGCAACAGGAGACCGGACTATTCGGGAATCCAATGCTGGAATTGCCAGGCAATGGGCCACTCATACATAAAATGCCTAGGGACCATCGCAGGCAGGGAAACCAGTACCCGAGCGAGAAGACGGGGGAACCTCGTTCGGCTTCATAGCTCCCACACCAGCCGGCGCTCGAGGTGTCGTCCGGTGCACCGAACCAGAGGGTGAATCTCTGCATGGAGGTGATGAGCTTCCGAGGTGCAGTAGTACCCAAAAGTGATAATAACTTACCCTGACAGTACGGACAATTCTAATAGTTCTTAATCCGAGAGTCCAACGTCCTCATCAGCGATGGGCGAACCGACCAGAATTCTGCAACGCCAGCATAGGGACGTCGCTTGACAAACGCAATTTTCACCAAACCTAGAAGAAAGGGAACATAGCTATGAACAAATAAGACATACCATTTTCAAACAATACCCGGTATCGGACAATATTTTGAAGTGTAGGAAGAGATACCACAGGAGAGTACAGGAGCGTAGACTGCTGCAAGCCACCACGTTAACGCTTACAGAGGATGAAAGGCCTCTCGTAAAGGCTAAAATTAAAGATAGTTTTCTTGTAGGGCTGTTGGACTCGGGAGCCAACGTCTCCATCTTAGGAAAAAATGGATTAGAATTCCTAGAGGATAACGGCTTCGAATATCAGGCCTTACATGCGTTCGTATATACCGCAGGCGGCAACAAGCAAAAAGTTGTAGGCTCAGTATCTCTACCGGTCACCTTTAAAAATATCACAAAGCTTATTCGTTTTTACCTTGTCCCTTCACTTCTCCAAGAAGCCTACTTCGGGGTAGATTTTTGGAAAGCATTTGCGTTAGCTCCCGAAATATTCCCAAGCGTAGAGTTCATAGAGATTAGACTTGAAAAGGAAGAGAAACTTAACCTCCATGAATTGTCACCAGACCGGAAATTAGAATTACAAAAGGTCATCGAGACGTTTCCTTCGTACGAGAAGTTAGGCCTAGGGCAAACTAAATTAGTGGAGCATCACATTGACGCCGGTGATGCAGTTCCCATAAAAAGCAAACATTTCCCTCTTTCGCCACCGAGGCAAGCCGAAGCTTTTAGCGAACTAGACAGGTTACTCGAATTAGGAGTTATAGAAGAATCAAACCCCCCTTGGTGTAGTCCTGTAGTACTGGTCCGGAAACCAGGTAAAGTTAGGCTGTGCATAGATTCCAGGAAGGTCAACGCGGTGACTAAGAAAGACTCGTACCCCCTGCCTCATATTAACGGGTTATTGAGCAGACTGAAGGATACGCATTTTATTAGTGGCATTGATCTGAAGGACGCGTTCTTCCAGATCAAATTGACAGAGTCCTCCAAGGAAAAAAGAGCATTCGCAGTTCCGGGGAGGCCTCTGTACCACTTCAAGGTAATGCCATTTGGTCTGTGCAATGGACCGCAGACTATGAGTAGGCTTATGGACAAGGCAATCCCTTCGCGCCTGCGAGAGAACGTCTTTGTCTACCTGGACGACCTAATGGTATGCAGGACTAATTTTGAAGACCTCCTGAAACTGCTAGCGGAAGTGGCCCAATGTTTGAGAGACGCAGGGCTGACAATAAGCGTGAAAAAATGTAAATTTTGTCAGAAGGAAATACGCTACTTAGGGTACTTGATAGGCAGCGGGTGTCTGAAAGTGGATCCGGGAAAAATAGAAGCAATGCAAAACTTCCCGATCCCTAAATCCCCTCGGCAAGTGCGTAGGTTTCTGGGCATGGCGAATTGGTGCAGGGCGTTTATTACCAATTTTGCTGACTTGGCAGGTCCCTTGACCGACTGTCTCCGTAAGTCAGCGGGCCCGTTCAAGCTTACCTCTGAAGCTATAGAGGCTTTCGAAAAGCTAAAAGTAGCTTTGAGTTCCGCCCCTGTCTTGGCCCAACCAGACTTTTCAAGGGAATTCGTAATACAATGCGACGCTTCCATAATAGGTGTTGGCGGAGTGTTGTTCCAGGTCGATGACGAGGGCGCTGAGCATCCGATCGCGTTTGTGTCGAAAAAACTGAATAACGCTCAACGCAATTACACGGTAACCGATCTGGAATGTCTCGCTGCCATAATCGACCGACCCTATGTGGAGGGATTACCGTTTCGTATTATTTTCGTATTATCACGGACCACTCCAGTCTCAAGTGGTTAATGACACAAAAGGACTTGAGCGGGAGGTTGGCGAGGTGGTCGCTCTTACTGCAAAGATACGACTGAATGTAATACCAGATGCGCTGTCGCGGTTTGATGCCGATGAGTTATCTTTCACTACCACACCCGGGGAAATAGATTTAGTCTCTCCCGAATTTAGCAGCAACGAATATTTAGACTTAATTCGGACCGTCACTGAAAATGAGGAATCGCTTCCGGATTTACGAGTGGTGGACGGGGTAATTTTCAAACGAGTTAAATTTCGTAAAGGAGTGGAAGGGGAAGAAGACTCGCTGTGGCGTTTGTGGTTGCCAAAAGGGTTGACTGAGGAAGCAGTGCGATTAACACATGATTAGCATCCGCGCGCGTTAATAGAGAAATTGTTTCGAAGATTAGGATTTTCCTGAAAGATAAACCTGACCATACCGATTGGGATAAGCATATACCCGAGATTTTATCAGTTTTGAGAAGTGATTTTCATACGGCGATTCAGTGTTCTCCATACTTTGCATTATATGGCCAAAATATGTCCAACATACCTCAACGTACAACATTTTAGAGAAACACGGCAGCCTTCGGGAAGACCAGGTTACGGTAGTAAGCAGAGCTGACAAGTTGACTAATATTCGTGAGCAGATCCGTAGAAATTTAGATCAGGCCAACGGAGTAACCACCTATAACAAGCGCTCTAGGCAAGTCAACTATAAGGAAGGTCAGGAAGTTTTTCGGAAAAAATTTGCCTTAAGTAACTTCAAATAGGGCATTAACGCCAAATTCCTACCAAAATACCTGAAGTGTCGCGTGCTTCGAAAAATAGGGAATGCACTGTATGATCTCGAAGACCTAAACGGGAAATTGATAGGTCGCTTTCACGCTTCGGACGTTCGTCCGCAATGAACCAGAAAGAACGTTTCTTTGCCAAATTACAATTTGACTTTTTTTTATATACCTAATAATTGGACCTCTTTTTTTGTCTGGGCGTTTTGGCGGTCGGGGACATCTCGCCCAGTATTCTCCCCGAGCACTGACCTCATAGGATGTTCACACGTGTACTCACCGAGGACCGTGAACCCCCTGGCAGTCCACGCTTAGGTCGGACTAGCCTTTCGGAGTTTGGACGAGTTCTCCAGATCAAAATGTCTACACCTTTTTTTTGTTTTGCCTTCCTGTGGGAGCGATACCCACTAGAAATCATCTTTCGGAGTTTTGACGAGTTCTCCATAACAAATGTCTAATTGCCGCAAAGCCCTTTTAAACTAGGAAACAGAAATAATTCCCAACTTGACTTAACCTTTTTTTTTTGATGGACCTATGTTGCCCGGCTAGCTTCGTAGTAGCACTTTGAGACTCTTATCTCAAGGGTGAGTCGTGCCCCACGTTGATTGGCATCGGAGACCCCTGGCAGTGGCTTCCCCCAGCGGATCCGGTTTCCTGTTCGCTTCATCGCCAGGTATTCAAAGCGAAGTAGGTTTGTTAGGGTCTGCTGCTACGGTCTACGGTTACGGTCCACTTGGGAGCGTGTTCGCGCGAATACACCTAGTGATAGGGCGAAAGTTGCGATAAAAAGTATCGGAAAACAAGGAAAAAACAGACCGGCCATCACTAGAGAAAAAATTGGGAATGAGTTTCCGGAAAAAAAGTGTGATTGGCTGCAGTTAAAATTGAGGCGGCCTGGCAATATATAAAAAAAAGGGGATCGTGTAACATCGGTTGGCACAACTTCAATAGCAAGGCGACAACTGCTTTATTAACATTATTGCTACGTCAACTGCACATCCCCACTTATATCTAACGAATCGCCAAACACCCTAGCCGGCTGTGCACGTACTCAACGAGCATTGTAGAAGAACCAAAAGACTGCAACGAGGAATTGCAGGCCCAACTACTAGAAGAACAAACAAGTGGGAATAAACCTTATCACGGTGGTGTCGTGTTGACACAAGCGCAACGTATATAATATCTAGTGAAGTAGGTCGGCGTTTCACAGCCACACTTAGTGAGGAAAGTGTTAGTGATTCCGATACGAATGGCACTGAGCTGATTGATGAGAACCATTGCAATCCGAAGATAAACCCCTTTCTCTACGTTACGAAGTACCCTACCACCTTCGGAAAAGCGTTCGACCACCAATTCCGCCTCCAGGGCCAGCAGTACGCTGCCGCGTAATACAACTAACGTCAAAATGGCCAAGTCATCCAGATCGTAAAGGCCAGCATGAAGCTTTATCGCCCCCAGGTTCATTCGATTACCTCGGACCAGAGCGCAACAACCACCAACAGTACCAACACGGAGCGCCCAAGACCGCGCACCACAACCAACAACAGCGTCGGCTTAACCAGCGACAACACGCCGGCAGAGACCCATGGTACGTACTCTGTCGGCCATGTAAGTACCAGCAAGGTATAACTTTAGATATAATTACCCTACAAAATATTCTGGTCACGAAACTTACCCACGCCCATGCAAATGTGACTAGGAATATAACCTATGACTGTATAATAACTAGTCAAACGGCGTGGAATGACGAGAGCATTTTTGCAGGGTAGTTAAAGGAACTTCCAAGTGGTACTTAGAGGGTTTTATACAGCCCGAGTAAACCATTCGACAAGAATCGATCTTCTTGCGTCAAAATTACGACATTTTTTAAGAATTATCAACATAAAAGATGAAAGGATAGTTTAACTTATTATAGAAAAAAAAGTTACACATAAATGATTTCCACTATTTAAGTTTAGCTTGTATTGATTATCTAACCAAAAGAATTACTACATGAACACTTATGTTTTGCAACTTGACAAGATATTAAAGAATGCAACAACAGTTTAATATGCAAAATTATTTACACATTTTAAAGGTTTGTTCACAAATAAACAGGCAGTTTTGTCTCAGTCAGGTTAAGCAGCAATTACCTGTTAGAACGCTCAAAACTAATTCAAACTTACTCCGTTTATTTGTGAATGCATCTTATATGCATTATATTGAACAAAACTCTTTAAATATAGCTAAAATTGTATTCAGCAATTTACGAGTATAATTCCATGTACCTAATACCAACCTAAGCATTAGCTTTACAAAAAAAAAAGCATACATCTTTTTTTTATCATTTTAATAATATATTTTGTTGCTTTAAAATGTTTGAAGTTAGCTCTATAAATTTTATTGATAATAAGCCGTCTCTATCACGTGAAACATCGCTAAAAGCGATTCATTTTTGGGATCTCAACCATAAATTTAAAGAAATTTTTTTTTGCGACAGCAGCCATTCGTCGATTATGCAAGAATTGGCAAAAGGATTTTGGATTTAATTTTTTTCCTTATATCTTACAAATACAATATATACATATATATATACATATGAATTCCTATTGCGGGCAATATCTTTCGAACAACAAGACGAAAGTAATCTACGTGCACGTAATACATATTGCTATCGCAATTTCATCTTTATTGCTTTTGTAAACACTTTTCTTAGTACATATTAGATATTAGTATCATTATACTATGAGAATTGTTGGCGGCCACCGTGGTGTGATGGTAGCGTGCTCCGCCTATCACACCGTATGCCCTGGGTTCAACTCCCGGGCAAAGCAACATCAAAATTTTAGAAATAAGATTTTTCAATTAGAAGAAAATTTTTCTAAGCGGGGTCGCCCCTCGGCAGTGTGTGGCAAGCGCTCCGATTGTATTTCTGCCATGAAAAGCTCTCAGTGAAAACTCATCTGCCTTGCAGATGCCGTTCGGAGTCGGCATAAAACATGTAGGTCCCGTCCGGCCAATTTGTAGGGAAAAATCAAGAGGAGCACGACACAAATTGGAAGAGAAGCTCGGCCTTAGATCTCTTCGGAGGTTATCGCGCCTTACATTTATTTTTTTTTTTTTTTTATACTATGAGAATTATACCGAATTGATATTTTGTTACACTCAAAAATAAGTTCCACTACAACAACATAATAATTTTGTAAGTGCAAAAAAAAAACTAATAATAAGTGATTATCGTAACAATGTACTTTAAGGGCAACCCCTTATGATAATAACCAAAACAGAACTTTATATATATTTTTCTTTGCTAACAAAACATAAGCAAATTAATTTGAATGAATGTAGCTAATAATTCAATGATTTTTCAGAGAAAAGGTTTAAGGCATTAATAATGAGTATTGAATAAAAATTGTATTTATAATGGGAATGCTGACGTCTCCCTTTATTTAGAAGGCATAGGGTAAACCAGGTAAGGGGCCACCGGAATTTTAGGTGCGACGGTGGCCATGGATTTTGAGGGAGGGATAAAGCACCGGGCGTCGAAACACCACCCGCGGCGCCCCAAGTTATATTCGGCCCTTTTCTTTTTTGTATTTTAATTTTTCAGCGTTTTTTTTAATTTCAGCTTTAGTAACCGGCCATGTCCGGTTCGGTAAATTTTTTTTTTTTGCGTTTGATTTTGTTTGAAGTTTAAATTTTGAATGTTCAACGGTCTGTCCGTGACATCCGGTTCGTCCGGATGTTGTTTTAATTTGAATTTATAAGCGTTTTGAGTCGGTCTCTGCGCTTCTGTCGGTTTTTCTTGAATTTGACAGCAATTTTGACAGTTGATTTTGAATAGGCATGATAGGAATTTTTTTCTGTTTATGGCGCAGGAACAGTAAGGTTGGCAAGGACCCGCCCCAGCCGACAATGACTAGCCACTGTGCACCACCACATCATGCCGACCGCCTTCCTTACTGCTTCCACTGAAAATGCGTATCCATAACAATTTTATCAGTTATTTGTTTCTTTTATTTAATTCTATTTATTTTAGAAAAAACTTGAATGTATTGTATAACGAAAACTATGTAAACCAATTTCAAAAACGTTTTCAAACAAATTAGAAAATTCAATAAGTTTTTGAAAATCTTCATAAAAATTTAAAATTTTTACTTGGAATTTTAAAAAAAATTTTGAGTATGGAGTTTAGTAGCTTAATAAATTTTAGTCTAACAAAGTGCAATTTTGAAGTGTGTCAAAAATCAATGGGTACACTTTATTTTTGTTTGTGCAGTTTGACCTGAAGCCAAATGTTTCCTTTATTAAAACTTTATATAGGAAACTAGGGAAACATCCTACAATGTTTGCTTTTTACAACGAATACGACACTCTAGTAACTTGCCTAATTGTTTGTATACCAATAAAAGAAAACTAAAATTTTTCCTGTTTTTGAGGTCTGGTGCTTTTTCGATGAATTATGGTACTAAATGAAAATATGGTGTGGCAACCGTGTTTGATAATGCACGTGACGAGGTTGCATTTTTCAGAACTAAATTTTTTTTAATAATGAAATAGTAGTATGCAAGCGACTGCCATAGTAGCTCACATGTACATTAATATTATGGACAAAGTTTAAAACAGAAGATGGACCCGAGGCGTAGCTTCATAGACGCGTATTAGGCACAGCATAAGAAATCTTGAGGCGCAGAGAGATCGTAGTTGCATGCCATATTTTGTAAGCGTCCACGAAGCTACGCCTTCTGTGTATCTTGCCTAAGTTTAATTTTGTACGAGATCCAACATTTTTAATTAATAATAAATAACAGGTAAAGCAACTACGCTTAAGGTGACTTTTACGTCGTTTTGGCACTTGCGTTACATCTACATTTGACGTACTTCAATCCATAAGCAACGCAACGCTAGCGTCGAAGCAACACACAAATCATTAAAGACTTACGTTCTTCTTGAAGTTTCTTGCATTTTAGAAAAAAAAAAACCGCGTTTCTATCGCCGTTCAACTAAATAAAAACATAATTTTGTATTTATGTCGATTATGTAATCGATCTGCAGAGACGGCAGAACATATCCTACTGGAATGCGACGCAATCTAATGAGGGCACAACAGAACAATGGTCGCAGTGCAACCCTCAATAAATTTTCAATCTATCTGTGGCAGGGAAACTTTTAACGTGTTTTATTTCAAAGTGACACTTTATTTGACATATCACTAAAGGATTTCTTTCAAATAAATTGCTTGTTAGCGTTAACCGAGGATAGTGAAAACGGCTCCTGGAATTGTTACCTTGTATAGCGAGAAAGTTAAGATATAATGCATAGGTATAAAATGCTTGCATGCATAAAATCATTTTTATTATATACTAGCAGAGTACCCGACGTCGTTCGGGTCTAAATAAAAGCAGTACTATATACAATAATATATCAGACTAATCCCAACCCCCATTTGTATGGCAGATGCCACGCCCCTTTTTCGCTATCCCAAATTTTTCCCGAGGGGGTAGGGATTAGTCTTATATACCTCCTCACCTAATTTCAGTCGTCTAGCTTTAATACTTTCAGATATATTGACAACGAAAAATTCCAGTTGTATGGGAGGTGCACCGCCCTCTTTTTCGTTATACCCAGTTTTTCTGGATGTGGTAGAGATTGGTCTCATATAACAACTCACCTAAATTCAGTCGTCTAGCCTTAATACTTTCAGTTACGAAAAATTTCAGTTGTATGGGAGGTGCCACGCCCCCTTTCCGAAAACTTTTTTTATATAGCCTACCATAGATTGACGTACTCAGGGCATGTCATGGCAAAATTTCGTTCGATTTCATTCTGCGGTTAGGCTGCAAGTCCAAACATACATACAAACATACTTTCACAAATATATAGTAGAAAAGTAGTATGACATTGAGATTTTAGTTCTATTTTTAACACAGAGATATTTTTTAACATAAAGTAAGAAGTAAAAAAACATGATTAATGATGTGTTTTATTTATTTTCATTGAGGAATAAATCGTAAAAATAAAAATCATGTTATTGTAAAGATTATGCGAAGGCCCATAGGTAAAATGGGTAATAAAATGAACATTGCTTTATATATTACATTTTTAAAATGAAAATCTTCTGCTAAAAAGAAATAGACTGAACATTGGTTTGTATATTACACTTTTAAAATAAAAATCTTCTGCTAAAAAAGGAGCAAAACCTAACTACATTTTTTCATTTTCGTACTTAACTACACTCCCTTTTAAATTTTTTAATTTTTGTACTTAACTACACTCCCTTGTGTGTTTCAGGATTTTGGGCATATTTTGAAAAAACTCTCAATATCATTCCTTCATTATATGACATTCGACTGCCTAGTCCACTGCCTTCTACTATATTCGCAACATAACATCTATTTAAGCTGCCAAACTATATAGTAAACAATGGTTCTGAAGCTGCTGTGTTATCGATGTTGATACTTCTTTGCCGTACACAGATCCGGTACGTTCCGGTAACCAAGCACCCATTGTGGAACGGTACAAGGTTGCAGCATGGGACAGCTGATTATAAGCTTTTTTTATTTGATTTGATACATCAACTTCCGGCGCAGTCATATATATTGTTACGAATATTTGCAAAACTAAGGGGTACTGCTATCTCTAAGCCGATGCTAAGCAGTGACTGTACGCACATCAATAATTCAATCATTATGTCTACACATATCTACGTACACGCAGCGGAGATGAGATGCCCAAACACATGCAGACATCTTATTGAGATGCTCCTGAATGTAGGCAATTATAATTGTGGAAGTGTCGCTCACACATACAAGCGCATGGGGTGTGAGAGAAGCTATACAAATTATACATCTGTAGTCGTAGCTGAGAAACCAACTAGTAAGTTCTGGAATAGAAAAGCCTAGAAGTATGCAACTAGGAAATCAAAGAGCATAATTACACGAGAACAGTAGAGACGAGAATTCAGTTTCATTTGAGCTATCACTCAGTTTGGTTATTAAGCCAGCTAGTTGCAAAGTATAAGTGTTATTGTGAAGTACTTTAATAAAGGCCATTTTTCCATTATTGAACATTGGAGTTATTTATTCAACAGTTTAGTCATTCGAACTTAGCAGAAGGGCAAATAAGAGGATTTGCAGTAAAATCGTTACAATTGGTGTCAGAAGAGGAATTGTTGAATAAGTTCCAGAGGACAACAAGGACATGGCAAAGTTCAGTGAATTTAAGATCCAGCAATTGAAGAAGGAGTTGGAGAGCCGTGGATTGAATACAAGCGGCGTTAAACTCGAACTTATGGGACGGCTACGAGAGGCAATAGAAACAGAAGGAATTGATGTGGACGAGTATGTCTTTTATCCTGATGGGGACGAGACAACAACAAAAATTGAAGAGAAAAACGAAACATCGCAGACAGTTACGAGCACAGACTTGAACATGATTTTAGCTGCAATATCTGCACAAACAACGACAGTGTCATCTCAACTGGCAGAACAGGAGACACGTTTAACATCCCAACTGGAATCACAGGAGACACGTTTAAGATCCCAACTGGAATCACAGGAGACACGTATTACATCCAAGATGGAAACTCAACTGGCAGAACAGAAGATATATATAGTATCCCAAATGGAATCACAGGAGACACGTATATCCGAAATGTCGTCACAACATCCAGGATTGAAACACAGGAGGCACCTATATCAAAAATGTCGTCACAAATAGCATCCAGGATTGAAGCACAGGAGGCACGTATATCCGAATGTCGGGACAAATTTCAGCACAGGTATCATCGCAGATCTCTTTACAACTAGAAGCCCGTATGGACCAAAAAATAAAGCAGTTTGAGAACAAAATCGAGGCTGAGGTAGATCCTTTAAAAGGTCGTATACAGGAGCTGCAACTAATTCGCCCAGTTATTTCAGCAAGCAATACGAAGGTAAAAACACCATCCTTTGACGGTTCTGTTCCTTTCCAGATCTTTAAGCTACATTTTGAGAAGACCGCAGCAGTGAACAACTGGAATGTGGAAGATAAAGTTGCCGCACTCTTCGTAGCATTGAAAGGACCAGCTGCCGAAATCTTACAGACTATTCCAGAGTACGAACGGAACAGTTATGACGCATTGATGGCTGCTGTAGAACGGCGATACGGAAGCGAACACAGGAAACAGATATTTCAAATAGAACTGCAAAACCGTTAACAAAAAGCTAATGAGACTTTGCAAGAGTTTGCTTCGGATGTTGAAAGGTTGGCTCATTTGGCAAATGCGGACGCACCCGTGGAATACACTGAAAGGGTAAAAATCCAGAGCTTCATAAATGGCATACGAGATGTGGAAACGAAGCGGGCTACATATGCGAATCCAAAACTAACATTTGCTGAAACGGTATCCCACGCACTGACTCAGGAAACAGCGTCACTTTTGAGTAAGCCAGCGTACAAAGCTCATCGCGTGGAAGTGGAAAGGCCAAACTGGGTAGAAGCAATTTTGGAAGCACTGAAGGGATCACAACAGAAAAATGCCGGAGTTATTATATGTTTCAAGTGCGGCAACCCAGATCATATTGCACGACATTGCAACACCAACCCTAACAGTTCCAACAATGTGGGTGGTCGTAAACGCAGAGCTGAAGGAGACGAGCAAATATCCAAATCCACTCAATCGTTAAACTAAAGCGAGTCAGCCGCAAGGGGCGACAGCTGGCTCCTTCAATTGAATGCCCCATAATCTCTATCTCGCAAATTGGAAGAAGGTCAAGCAATCTTACTGTCGGAGGACCTGTGGATGGAAATGAACGTTTACTGACTGTAGATACGGGTGCATCCCATTCCATCATTTGATCAGATTTAGTCAACAAGAAGATAAGACCATTGCTTGGAGCAAGATTTCGTACAGCCACGGGAGAGGACAACCAGGTAATTGGAGAAGTAGAATGTGAAGTAGCAATTGGGAACGTCACGGTACTACACAATTTTATAGTGGCAGGTATTGTAGATGAAATCATAATTGGAGTGGACTTCTTAATCAACCAAGGCATCAAGATCGATATGCAAAGCAAGACGATGCGATATAAGAACATAGATGTGCCACTTAATTTCGGCTACGAGAGAGGCCACAGCAGTAAACGAGTGCTGGTGGAAGAGAGTCAGCAAATACCACCAAAATCAGAAGCAGTTATCTGGGCAAAGATTGATGGAGATTGTGGGACAAACAAATTGTGGGTTGTCGAAGCAGCAAATAAATCAGCACTGAACATACTTGTAGGAAAAACCATGGCTATGACAAAACAAGATGGACGTATTCCGGTAAGATTACTTAATGAGTTCAAGTCACCATTCAATTTGACCAAAGGAGCTATTTTGGGAAGATGCCAAGAGGCCGAAATAGTTATTAACTGTGAACAGCTCCAGGAACACATTTCATCTAGTAATACTGATCTTTCAAATGACATCACGGCATGGAGGCAGGGGCTAGAGGAAGCCTATCAGAGTAAGGTAAAACAACTGCTCCTAAAGTACGCGAACATATTTGACCAGGATGGTTCCAAACCAGGCCGCACCAATGTTGTGAAACATCAAATTGACACGGGAGATGCGAGGCCGATCCGTCAAGCTCCATGTAGTGTTCCACTGGCGAAGCGGGAAGTTGTGAGTCAAATCATACAAGAAATGAGCGACAGCGGCGTCATCGAACCATCAGCTAGTCCATGGAGCTCACCGGTAGTACTTGTAAAAAAGAAGGATGGAAAAATGAGGTTCTGCGTGGACTACCGGAAGTTGAATGACGTTACGAAAAAGGATAGCTACCCATTGCCAAGAATTGACGACACTCTGGACCCGCTATCTGGTACAATTTGGTTTTCCACACTGGACTTGAAAAGCGGCTATTGGCAAGTTGAGGTGAATGAGGAAGATAAAGAGAAAACAGCCTTCAGTGTCGGTGATGGTCTGTGGCAATTTACAGTGATGCCTTTTGGACTTTGTAATGCACCAGCTACTTTTGAGAGACTCATGGACCAGGTACTGAAAGGACTACATTGGAAAACATGCTTGGTGTACCTGGACGACATCATCGTATTGGGCAAGAACTTTGATGAACATCTTAAGAACTTGGAGGAAGTTTTCCAGAGCTGTTTAAAAAGGAAGTCAATTATTTGGGTCATAAGGTAACGACAGAGGGCATCTGCACTGCGAACGAAAAAATAGAGGCTGTAAAGGATTGGCCAAGACCACAGAACCTATATGAATTGAGAAGTTTCCTTGGGCTGTGCACATATTACCGCCGATTTTTACCAAATTTTTCCAGCGTAGCCCATAGCCTCCATTAGCTTACAAGAAAAAACAAAGCTTTTGAATGGAAGAAGGAGCAAGAAGTGGCTTCCCAAACATTGAAGGAGCGTTTGTGCACTGCACCAATGTTAGCATATCCGATTCCAGGAGCAACATTTATTCTAGATACAGATGCGAGTGGATATGCTATAGGAGGCGTTTTATCACAACTGGTCGATGGACAGGAGAAGGTAGTTGCATATTACAGCCGTTCGATTGGAAAACCAGAGAGGAACTACTGTGTTACGCGGAGAGAGCTGTTGGCATTGGTAGAGTGCATTAAACCTTTTCACAAATACCTCTACGGCCAACGATTCCGTGTCAGGATAGCGTTGAAATAGCTTCTGCAGTTCCGTAATCCGGAAGGACAATTGGCACGGTGGATCGAGCGACTACAAAGCTATGACTTTTCCATTGAGCATCGAAAAGGTAGTACCCATGGAAATGCCGATGCAATGTCACGAAGACCATGTAGTTTGGAATGCAAGCACTGTTCAAAGGCCGAGGCTAAAGAAGACATTATACATGTCCGGCTAATGTCTATAACGTGTACGGATGAATGGGTAAGCAAAAACTAAGAAAGTGTCAGCTAGAAGATACAGATCTCTCACATGTTATGCAAGGGCTCGAACGAAACGAAAGACCAAGCAGAAAGGAGATGTCAGCGGGGAATCCCATTGCGAAGTCGTATTGGGCACAGTGGAACAGTTTAGAATTGATATCCGGTTGCTTGCATCGAGTATGGGAGAGTGAGGATGGTCAATGCAAGAAGAAACTGATAGTTGTTCCCAGAAAGGGGATTCCTGACGTGCTCAGCGAGCTGCATAATGGTCAAAGTGGAGGTCATCTTGGAATCACGAAGACACTGGAAAAAATTAAGCAGAGATTCTATTGGGTTGGTTGCCGTCAGTCGGTCACCGAGTGGATTGCCAACTGCGAGGTTTGCAACAGAGCGAAAGGGACCAAAACACGAAGTCATGGCCAGATGAAGCAGTATATTTCAGGTGCACCATTTGAAAGGATCGCCATGGATGTCGCAGGTCCATTTCCTACTAGCAACCGCGGAAACAAATACGAAG
The DNA here is from genome assembly GCF_040869045.1 of Eurosta solidaginis. NCBI lineage: Eukaryota > Metazoa > Arthropoda > Insecta > Diptera > Tephritidae > Eurosta > Eurosta solidaginis. The sequence goes on along the minus strand of NC_090319.1, from coordinate 344,905,473 downwards.
CAGAAACAATAGCAGAAGTGGTTAAAAACGAATGGGTTGCAAGGTATGGTGTACCAATGGAGTTACATTCTGACCAAGCAGGAATTTTGAATCAGCTGTGTTCCAAGAAATGTGCAAGAAGTTGGGCATTCGAAAAACACGGACAACTGCATTGCATCCTCAGTCCGATGGTATGGTGGAACGTTTAAATAGAACATTGGAGGAGCATTTAAGGAAAGTAGTAGACAAGTACCATAAGGACTGGGATACACACATATCATTCTTCTTGATGGCCTACCGATCGGCAGTACATGACACAACGGGCCAAACTCCCGCAAAGGTAATTTTTGGCAATGACCTTTGGCTGCCAGCTGATTTGAAGTATGGGATAGATGCCGATGCGGAGAGGAATGTCAAGAAATCCACTGGTGTCTTGGAAGAAGAGCTGAGAGAGATACACGATCTGGTAAGGCAACGAGCAAAGATTATGAGCGACAAGATGAAAGCGAGGTACGATAAAGCAATTAATTCGGAAGGGTTTCAGTTAGGAGATTTGGTGCTGCTATACAACCCACAACGAAAAAAAGGTTTGTCCCCGAAATTGCAGTGTAACTGGGAAGGCCCATACAAAGTTGTAAAACGGATCAACGATGTAGTGTACCGCATACAAACCATTGGCAAACCACGAACCAAAATGAAAGTGGTTCATTTGGAGAGGCTAGCAGCGGTTAGATCGAGAGATTTGTCTGATCGGGACGATCAGACTTAGGTGGAGGCCAGTGTTACGAATATTTGCAACACTAAGGGGTACTGCCATCTCTAAGCCGATGCTAAGCAGTGACTGTACGCACATCAATAATTCAATCATTATGTCTACACATATGTACGTACACGCAGCGGTGATGAGATGCCCAAACACATGCAGACATATTATTGAGATGCTCCTAAATGTAGGCAATTATAATTGAGGAAGTGTCGCTCACACATACAAGCGCATGGGGTGTGAGAGAGGTAGGTAGGTTGAACTGGCCGGTCCATGAGGACCTCACATAGACCGATTGAGTCCGTAGTGTTACCAGAAGTTTGTTTTAACGACCAAACTGAAAAACCCTATCAAAAACCAGGACCTATGTTATAAAATAACTCCGTCCTCTTGGCAAATACTAGAAGCTTCCTAGGACTTAAGCCACTTGCTGCTTCTAGATCTGACAGCTGTATCACTCCTAATAGCTGGAGTCTTAGCCTGGCAAGTGCAGGGCACGAGCACAGAACGTGCTCGATCGTTTCCTCCTCCAACCCGCACTTCCTACACCTGCTATCATTGACCAAGCCTAATTTAAAGGCATGTGACGCCAGAAGGCAGTGTCCAGTCAGAATACCCGTCATGAGTCTACAGTCCTCTCTTTTTAATGATAGAAGCAACTGTGTTAGTCTAAGGTTGTAAGACCTACACATAATCTTCGACACCTTACAGCCCCGCGCTTGAACCCACGCCTTTTCTGCTTGGTCGATCATGTGCACCTCTCGCCTTCGCTTAATCTCGCCCAATCTAATTGGGACGTCTACGGAGCAAGCTTCAAGGGATGCGCCCTTTTTAGTTAATTCGTCCGCTTTTTCATTCCCATCTATTCCCATATGCCCTGGGACCCAATATAGATGTATGCTTCTCCCTGTCCCGATTCTCTCCAGAGACTGCTTACACTCTAACACGCATTTAGATGCTGTGCTATGCGAGATTATTGCCTTAATTGCTGCTTGACTGTCAATATAAAAGTTAACACGGTTGCAGCTTAAGCTATTCTCTTCCAGGGTTTCTACTGCTTTGGTTACGGCTAATATTTCCGCTTGGAAAACGCTACAGTAATCCGGCAGCCTGTAGGATCTGCTTAATTGCGGATCAGCGCAGTATACCGCAGACCCTACTCCTTCCACTATTTTGGAACCATCGGTGTACACATGTATCGCCTCGTCCGCCATTTGCGCACCCTTGCGCCAACCGTCCACCTCTATTGTGGCCTTAAGATCTCCCTCAAAGTGCAGGTAGGGAATCATGTAGTCTGTTCGTCTTGTGACTGAGGACGCTATACTACTATGGCCATATGGTCGGCGCTCAAGCTGCCCGAAGCATCGAGCCTGGTTGCGGTCGTTAACGCTTTGTTCTTTGCTACCAGGTCTACAGGTGGAATGTGCAGAATGGCATACATTGCAGCCGTCGGGGTTGTTTTCAGGGCTCCCGTAATGCAAAGCATCGATATTCTGCATACCCCCTCTAATTTTTTGAGGTATGTTGTTTTTTGTGTGGCTTTCCACCAAACAAGAACTCCATAGTATAGAATAGGGCTTACAATCGCTGTAAAAACCCAATGAGAAAGAGAGGGCGATAGGCCCCACGTACACCCCAGCATTCTTTTACATGCATAGAGTGCCGTTGAGGCCTTCTTGACCCTCTCCTCCACGTTGAGCTTCCATGACAGCTTACTGTCTAGGATGATTCCTAGATATTTTGTGCAAGGTTTCTCTTGTAAGGTCACCGCTCCTAACTTAGGCCTGGTCCAATTTGGGACCTTGTACCTCTTTGTAAACAAGACCATATCCGTCTTCTCCGCATTGACTTTCAGCCCGACATTAGATGCCCAGGTATGAATATCCCGAAGCGCCCGATCCATCAAAGAACTAATCGTTGGAAGGCATTTTCCACTTATGACAATTGCAACGTCATCTGCGTAAGCCGTAAGTTTTACGGGTCCCTCATCGAATTGCCTGAGCAGTTGGTTGATGACCAGTGTCCACAGCAGAGGTGATAGCACCCCTCCCTGCGGCGTGCCCCTGTCCACTGATTTCGTGGCCTCGTACAATCCCCATTGTGATGTAATCTTTCTGCAATTTAACATGCATCCGATCCATCTGATTAAGGCAGGATGTACTTTAATGTAATTAAGACCATCCATAATCGCCCATTTTGCAACATTATTGAAAGCCCCGGCAATGTCCAAGAAGACTCCTAGAGCATACTCCTTATATTCCAGGGATTTCTCTATGCTTATTACCACCCTATGCAATGCGGTGTCTACCGACTTGCCTTTGGTGTACGCATGCTGTGTTGTGGAGAGCAGCTTTTCATCCACGTTGGACTTTATGTACACATCTATCAGCCTCTCAAAGGTTTTGAGCAGAAATGATGTTAAGCTAATGGGTCTATAGTCTTTGGGATACACGTGACCGATCTTCCCCGCCTTTGGTAGAAAAGCTACACGAGTAGTTCTCCAAGAGTGCGGTACATGATTCAGTCTTATGCACCCATCGAATATTATTTTAAGCCATTCCACGACCGCCCTACTTGAGACTTGTAGCATGGCCGGGAATATACCATCTGGGCCCGGCGATTTAAACTTAGAAAACGTCTTCACTGCCCACTCGATCTTGGTATCGGTCACCAAGCCCGGCACCACTAGCTCCGTGATCGAAGTGTGAGTGATGTCTGCTGGTTCTTCTAAACCGTCTCCCGATGGGAAATGTGTTTCGAGAAGCACCTCAAGGGATTCCCCACTATCACGTGACCATTCCCCGTTCTCTTTCTTTATTAGTCCCTGGACTATGTTTCCCTTTGCTAGGACTTTTTTCAACCGTGCTGTTTCACTGGAGCACTCTATGTCCGTACAGAAACTTTTCCATGAGTTTCTCTTCGCCCTGGTAATTTCACGCTTGTAGATCCTCAGTAGATCCCTGTACTCGTCCCGACACGCTTCGCTTTCCGGGGTCTTTGCGAGTTTAAACATTTCTTTTACCTGTCTTCTTAGAAGACTCAGCTCATTGCTCCACCATGGCGGCTTTGCTTTTCCTCTGAATCTTCTTAGAGGGCAAGCTTTGTTATACGCAGTCATAAGCGTCCTTGTTAGGAATTCATTCGACTCCTCCAGTTCCTCTACATCAGCAACCTCTTTGGGTTGTCCCAGTTTCGTTTCTACATGTTTCTGGAATTTAGTCCAATTCGTTGCCCTAGGGTTTCTAAAGGTTCCTCCCTTCTCTACCCTCTTTAGTGGGATGCTGAAGCTTATATACGCATGGTCGGAGAAGGATGGTCTATCGAGAACCATCCAATCATACCTTGATATATCACGCTCGGAGCTCAATGTAATATCCAGAACATTGCTGCATGTTGGACCAATGTATGTAGGAACATTTCCCCTGTTGGCTATCTGCAAATTGGTTTGCAGGATGTAACAAAATAGAGATTCGCCTCTCTCGTTCGTATCTGCTCCTCCCCACGCATTGTGGTGCGCATTTGCATCTGCGCCTATGACCAACCGCCCTTTGCGCCCTTCCTCCTGTACTAGCCTTTTGCACTCCATCGGTGGAACCTCCGCAGCATGGGCCATGTAGCAGGACGCCAGGATAAATTCCTGCTTATTCTTTTGCTCAACGGCCATCGCTACGAGATCCTCGGTGGTGTAATTAGGCAGCATATATGAATGCAGCTGTTTCCTTACCATTACTACAGCTCGCACCCGTCCTTCCGTTTGTGCGTAGTAAACGCCAAACCCGCGCGCGCTAAGTCCAGAAACCTTTCCTCCCGATGAGAGCCACGGCTCCTGGATCAGCGCCACGTCAAACGAACCCTCCTCAAGGGTTAGGAGGAGTTCGCTCGACGCCACTTTACTGTGTTGGAGGTTTATCTGTAGGACTCGCAGCACCATTGGGCTGTTTGTCCCCCTCCAGCACCTTCGTCTTGACGTCGTCGTCCTCCTCTTGCCCTTTTGGTTTAGAGTATTCGAGGCCCCCTTCAGCCCCTCGTGAATGTTGTGCCGTGTGTTCCTCTGTGCGAGTCACAGCACCATTTAGCGGTTGGTCCTCTTCTAACACGTTCGTGGTGACGTCGGGGACCTCCACCTGTCTTTTTTCCCTTAGGCTTCTGAGGTCCTTTTCGACTTCGCCCACTTCCAGCGTGTTAGGATTTTTATCCTCGGGACTTCTTTTCCTGAGTCGCATGTAAATTTTGCCAGTGCCAAAGGATATTTTGCCAAGCTGCGTGTACAAAATATCCTCCGCCTGCTTGTTTATTTGGAAGATGTAGAACTGACCATCCTCGGTAGGCCGAGATATAGTAAGTACCTTCCAATCCTGTGTCGGTATGTTCGGATTCTGATTCTGCAGAAGTCGCAGTGTATCCTCCGACTTCATCACGCATGGTATCCATACCTTAACTTTTGGTACCGTGGGGATTTGCGCTTTATCCACCACCTCAAACCGCGCGTTCGTGCCTTGCCTTTGGAGGTTTGGAACCACTTCCTCCAGCCACCGCAAGCTCGCGATGCTGTCGCACGCTATCATCTTCACACCATTATACCATCCCCCCGAATCAAAGGTTGGAAGGGGCTTACTTGGTTGTTCCCGCATCATCTTAAGCATTAAGCTAATAAGCTCCCTTTCCACAGATCTCCACCTTTCAGTAGTCATTTGTCCGAACGGACTGCTACGATCAACCAGCGCCACAGTCAGTGACTGCTTTGCCACATCACTCATCTTCTCGGGAAAAGCAGGAGTCTTAGTGTTATCTCCCTTTGGAACCTCCAAGAACACCGGAGTCTTCGCGTTAACTCCCTTTAGCGCCTCCGAGAAAGCCGGAGTCTTAGCGTTATCTCCCTTTGGCTTATCTCCTACTTCCGTAGTTGGAACTTCCCTCTGACTGGCAGCTTTCGAGGTAGTTGCTACCTCGCTATTGGAACCCATCTGTCTTACAGCTTTGGGCCTACTTGTCTTGTCTATGCGACTGCCCTGCCTCGCGGCTCTAGGACTGGGTCCTTTCTGCCTCTTGAAAGCAGGCTTGTCGCCTTCTGCCGAACGTTGCCTCTTCATTCTGCCATTCGACGCTTCTTCCTCCTCGTACCGGTTGCAGAACCGAGGGTTTCTCGCAGCAAACCTTTTGAACTGCCTTCGACCTACTTCTACCGCTTCATGGGCCCATTCCAAGCGCTCGATCTCCACTTCTGTTGGGTCGACCACTGCTCCCAAGCGTTGTACAATTCTTAGTGCTGCACGGTACTGCGAGAGAGCTCTTTACTTCCTCTGCTCCGTACCCTTCTCCACTCTTCTACTCCGTTTTCATTTGTGTGCTTCTCCAACACGGAGTTCATTGAATCAGCACTACTCTCGCTCCCCGAGTCCGACGCATCGCTTAATTCGTATTTGTCGTCCTTGGATTGCGACTCAGTCCTCCTCTTTACATCCTCCTTATTACATTCAGGTAATGAGTTGTTCATCTTGGTCGTACGACCACCTGCCCGACAAGGCGGGCTCAGTGGTCCAGTATTATATACGGGGAAAGAACCGTCGGCCACAGCAGCCCCCCTTACTGCGGTAAGGCCATAAATACTTCCCGAGATGGCCCGGTATCGGGAAGGCTCCGTTCGAATACAGCCGAATTTATCCCCTGGCTGCAAATCGTCCAATAGGCACGGTCCGCATAACACCCTGGATTAGGGGGTTGGCAGTTCTTGGTCACCGACATCCCGCCGCCCTCCTATGAGGCGAAACGGCGTAGATGTCAGTCCTAAACAGCTCCGCCTCATAGTCGGGCGCTATGGAGTTCGGCTAAGCCCTCACACGACAAGGTGCCTACCCTAGTGAGGGGGGGTGTGAGAGAAGCTATACAGATTATACATCTGTAGTCGTAGCTGAGAAACCAACTAGTAAGTTCTGGAATGGAAAAGCCTAGAAGTATGCAACTAGGAAATCAAAGAGTATAAATACACGAGAACAGTAGAGGCGACAAAACAGTTTCATTTGAGCTATCAATCAGTTTGGTTATTAAGCCAGCTAGTTGCAAAGTATAAGTGTTATTGTGAAGTACTTTAATAAAGGCCATTTTTCCATTATTCAATATTGGAGTTATTTATTCAACAGTTTAGTGATTCGAACTTAGCAGAAGGACAAATAAGATGATTTGCAGTAAAATCGTTACAATATAATACTTCTATATCAATACCTTCCTATCTTCCTAATGTGCAAATTTTCTGTCCATCATTATTTGCTGAAACTGTGCAAATGTACGTTCTGCGCATGCGCGGGCTTTGTTAGTGTTAGTGAATTGTAGTAGCGTGTGTAAAAAAAGTATTAAAGGGGTAACAACGGGTCACTATCCCCTTTACCCAACTTCTGCATACTAATTGTTATAAAATCTCAGTTTAGAAAATGCCAACAAATACAATACAAAGCTTGATGTATTTGTTATTTAAACATGGGCTGCAGCCATACAAAGTACATTATTTAAATAAATAGTAAAAAAAAAATAGGCGAAGAATTCATATTTTTGAAATGAAAAAAATTTAAATATCTTCTAATATATAAAATTCTTGTGTCACGGTGTTAGAGGCTTAACTCCTCCGAAACGGCTGAACCGATTCTCATAAAATTTTGTGAGCATATTGGGTAGGTCTGAGAATCGGCCAACGTCTACTTTTTTTTGCTACGTGCCTAGGGTCTTGAGATCAAAACGTGGACCCGGGTACCCCTGGAATGTGTTTATACAATATGGATATCAAATGAAAGCTGTTGATGAGTGCTATAGTGCAGGATAATTTTCATACAACTGGGAGGCTAGGGTCTCGAGATATAGCCCAAAACGTGGACCCGGGTACCCCTAGAATCTGTTTATACAATATGGATATGAAATGAAAACTGTTGATGAGTGCTATAGTACAGGATAATTTTCATACAACTGGGAGGCTAGGGTCTCGAGATATAGCCCAAAACGTGGACCCGGGTACCCCTAGAATGTGTTTATACAATATGGATATCAAATGAAAGCTGTTGATGAGTGCTATAGCACAGGATAATTTTCATACCCCTGGGTGACTAGGGTCTCGAGATATAGGCCAAAACGTGGACCCGGTACCCCTAGAATGTGTTTATACAATATGGATAACAAATGAAAGCTGTTGATGAGTGATTTAGTAGAGGATAATTTTCATACCCCTGGGTGACTAGGGTCTGGAGATATAGGCCAAACGTGGGCCCGTGAATGCCTAACCAATGTTTTTACATTGTGGGTATCAAATTGAAGCTGTTAATGAGTGCTTTAGTACAGGGTAGTTTTCATACCTATTGGTGACTAGGGTCTCGAGATATAGGCCAAAACCTGGATCAGGGTAACACTAGGATGCGTTTTTACATTATGGGTATCAAATTGAAGCTGTTGATGTGTGCTTTAGTACAGAGTAAGTTTTATGCCGCTGGGTGACTAAAGTCTCGAGAGGTAGGCCAAACGTCGACCCGGATACACCTAGAATGTGTTTTTATATTATGGGTATCAAATTGAAGCTGTTGATGTATGCTTTAGTACAGAGTAAGTTTTACACCGCTGGGTGACTACGGTCTTTAGATATAGGCCAAAACAAGGACCACGATACACCTAGAATGTGTTTTTATATTATGGGTATCAAATTGAAGCTGTTGATGTGTGCTATAATACAGAGTAAGTTTTACACCGCTGAGTGACTAGGGTCTCGAGATATAGGTGAAAACAGGGACCCGGATACCCCTAGAATGTGTGTGTATTATGGATATCAAATGAAAGCTGTTGCTGAGAGCTCTAAAGTTCATTCTGATTCGATTAGTCGCATCAACCTGGCAAAACTGATAAATATGCATTCGAAGCCGAAATAAAGATAAGAATTAATAATACCCACATACCTATTTACATACGTCCTATTCGATTTGCCTGAAATTTCGTATATAAATTTGCCTATATTAGTATTTGCGATGGTTTTTTCCGGGAAGTATACCAGAGACGGACTGGGACTGGGATTAGGATTAGGACTGGGACTGAGACTGAGACTCGGAGTGGGACTGGGACTGAGACTTGGAATGGATTTGGAACAAAATACCCTCTGGGACTGGCAATAAGAGATGAAGAAGAATGAGAAAAATTGAGAAAAGAGAAAAGAGAGAAGGAGACTGATAAAGAGATAGAATGAGACGAAGATGGAGATAGATGAAGCGAAAAAGACGGAGGGAGGAGTGAATAAAAAGATTAGGAAAATGTGTAGAGGGGTAGGCAGAGTTAGACGGAAAAAGCTTATTAAAATGTATGCAGATAGACCAAATTTAGGGCAGAACAGTGTCTGCCGGGTCTGCTAGTACATGTATAAAAATATACTTATACATACATCCTAAGATACATCTTCTTTAAACGTTTTAAAAATTATTTAAAGTGAATTAGCTTGAACAAACGATATATAAACGTTTTCAAAAATTTACTTATTTTGAGTTTTTAATGAAGTAAATTTTTGATGAAATAAATAAAATATGAGTACTGGGCTGGCTGCTATTGGTGTGGAAATAATATCAATTTTGTAAATTTGTTTCTAACAAACTCTTTTTCGTCCGTGCTTTTTTTCGTTTCAAAAAACAAACGAATATTCAAATAAAAACTTATTACTTCCTTACACAGCTGTGTCCGGTGATTATTAAAGATGTCATTGCTAAATAAATTTTCAATGGCTATGTGATCGTCCATGATACTATTGGAGAATGCATCACTTGTATTTTGAAAAATTTTATTTATTAAACTTAATTTTGCATTTCCAATTGGGCATGCTTTGAGAACTTGTCTTAAAGCTTTCTCTGACACTATACAAATATTACATACGTCCACAGATGGTGCAACAAACGGACCTATATTTTTGCGCTGAAAGTAAAGGCATTTCTTCACCTATTAATTGCCTTTGACATGTGGAACATTTCATTTTCTTTTTTACCTTCCAAGCAACATAGCCAGCAATATAACGAACAACATTGTCCACATATACAATCCCACTTCGTCTTAACATAAACATTTGCTAACTTGAAATCTATTACTTCGCTATTTTTTTTTAAGGATACTAGTAGACGCTGATGATCCCTCTAGAATGGATTCGCCGTCGAAGGTACAATTCCCACTTTAAGTCACACTTAACTCGTGCCTTACGAAGAGTCGTCTGTATGCCTTTTTAAATTGAACTGCGTTGGGATTGTTGTTTAAACCCCCTTTTTCCCCTAACTGCACCAAAAAAGGTTTCCAGGAAGTCTTGTGAACGCTTATAAGTTAAAAGGTATGTCATGCCAAAATTTTTAAGCTTCTCAAATAGTGCAAAAATATTTCTTAAAGCAACGATCATACCAACAAATCCTGTTTGCCGGCCAGATTGAACCAGAAGGGTGCCATTAGCAATGAAGAGATATATTCCTCGAATCCCTGCGCGTGCGTCTTTAAATTGCAATATGATTTGAAAATTTGATAATACTAATAGAAAACAAAAGCTTACTTTTTCATTTGGATAACGAAATAGCCTAATGTACAATATTGATAGAAGCAAGACGGCTTATTGAAATATACATATATTTAAGCCCCTTTTTTACAAAAATTTAACGACAGCCTTGGGATTTTGTCTCCTTCTCTCGTTGTATATCTGTACTGTAATGTTTGACAGGCTGCACAGTTCAGTAGTAGTGATATAGAAGTATTACATATATGGGCGCAGTACGATTTTGACATTTGTTCATCGAATTTACAAAAACAAAGTACAGGAACTTTTATTTATGTTTGTAGGTATGTCGCCCTGCTGCCTGCCACCTTGTATCGTTCCACCATGCAAGCACCATAAAGGTATTAGCCCGGCCATCTTGGGAACGATTAATATGACATTAAACTTTCTAGGCCATCCCGCCCCACCCCTTAGATCCATGGGGAACTTAAGCTCACAGCCACGTTCATCATTCGGTGATCGATCAGAGGATCATGCAGAACATATCCTCTTGGAATGTGACGCAATCTCAAGGCCATTGTAAAGGTTTACCTATACAATGCTCGAGGCGTAGGGCTAAGTTTTTGGGCTCGCCATGGCCGGAGCTTTCCCATATTCAAACCCTCAAGTCAATGGAACTACTAGGCTTCATCAGGGAAGTCTGCTTGGATGAGGTACTATGAAAAGCCTTCGGTGATTGTTTTTGCGGTTACAACACCAGCGTGACAATTGATGACTCACTTTGTATTCAAACAATATTCCGATTGTAAATGTGTCAAGAAGTGGCAAGAGGCATATTTACAGTTTTGGATTGGGAGAGGCCGGATTACTCCAGTATGTCAAAAGACGGTTGTTGTTGTTGTAGCGATAAGGACACTCCCCGAAGGCCTTGGGGAGTGTTATCGATGTTGATGGTCCTTTGCCGGATGCAGATACGATACGTTCCGGTACCAAGCCCGATCTAAACGCCTTTGTCAGGACGCGCCCGGTGAACCCCGTTATTAATATGCAATATCCCACCCTTGCAGAAGAAGAAAGCACGAGTCACCCTGGCCCAACTTCGTTCTGGATACTGTAACACGTTAAACTCTTACTTGTCCAGAATCAACCCAGACATACGTTATGTATGTCCTGCATGTGATGCGTCCCCACATGACACCAACCATATTTTCAATTGTAAAGTGGAAGCTACGACTCTAACACCCATCTCCCTATGATCCGCCCCTGTTGAAACGGCCAGGTTCCTAGGACTCCCGTTAGAGGATTTTGATGACAATTTGTCAGTGGTCGTGCCCATTGAATGGGGCGAAGCACTGTTAACACAACAACAGGTATCGCTTTGTGTTCATGCTAGTATAATCGTTTTTTTATAGCAAGCTGTACTTGTACACAGGGTATTATAACTTTGATTGGATAACGGTTGGTTGTACAGGTATAAAGGAATCGAGATAGATATAGACTTCCATATATCAAAATCATCAGCATCGAAAAAAATTTGATTGTGCCATGCCCGCTCGACCGTCCTTCTGTCCGTTAACACGATAACTTGAGTAAGTATTGAGATATATTCACCAAATTTGGTACACTAGCTTATCTGGACCCAGAATAGATTGGTATTGAAAATGAGCGAAATCGCATGATAACCACGCCCACTTTTTATATATATAACATTTTGGAAAACACAAAAAACCTGATTAGCTAGTAAATAATACACCTAGAATGTTGAAATTTGACGTTGTTGTTGTTGTTGTAGCAGTGTTGAAACCCCATTTAACCCCATTTGAAATTTGACGTGTGTACTGACATTGAGACTCTTGATAAACATTTGGAAAACTTTATTAAAATTATTAATCATAAATCAAAAATCGTTAAACCTGTCGTAACAAAATTCGGTAGAGAAGTTGCCTTTACTAAAAGGAATGCTTTGAAGAAAAATTAACGAAATTGGTTAAGGACCACGCCCACTTTTATATTAAAGATTTTTAAAAGAGTCGTGGACGAATAAAATAACCTATATATTTGCAAAAAGAGCTTTATATCAATGGTATTTCATTTCCCAATAAGTGGATTTATAATAAGAAATGGGAAAAACTTCAAGTTCTAAAAAATGGGCGTGACACCGCCCCCTTTATGACTAACATAACTCGAAGAAAAATTAACGGATCGTAATAAAATTGGGTACGCCAATTTTCCCTATAGCAGGAAATATTTCTAGAAAAAATGGACGAGATCGGTTAGAGGCCACGTCCACTTTTATATAAAAGATTTTTAAAAGGGTCGTAGACGAAAATAATAAGCTATAACTTAGCGAAAGAGAGCTTTGTATCAATATAATTTTACTTTGAATTGGAAAACACCAAAATTTTTGAAAATAGGTGTGGCACCGCCCCTTTTTTGTCTAAGCAATTTTCAATGTTTCGGGAGTCATAACTGGAAGAAAAATGTACATATCGTAACAAAATTGGGTACACATATAGCAGGAAATATTTCTAGTAAAAAGGTATAAGATTGGTTAAGGACCACGCCCACTTTTTTATAAGTGACTTTAAAACGGGTCGTATGCAAAAATAATAAGTTAAATCTTAGCGAAAAATAGTTTTGTACCAATCGTATTTTGTGCCATTATAACAAGAAATGGGAAAAAATGCAAATCTTGAAAAATGGGCGTGGCACTGTCCCTTTCTTATAATGCATTTTCCAACGTTTCTGGAGCCATAGGTTAGGTTAGGTTGCAAGGGCTGAGCTGGACGCTATGGTAACAGCTCACTACTTAGGCCACCAATGGGCCCATTGTAATACCCTATACCGTCTCAAAGAGGACTCCTACCCTGCCTAAAGCGGGTCTAACCACCTCGTGGAAATTGTAAATTTTTCTAGAGCCTTTACTTCGTAGCTAGAGACCTCAGCGAGGTCATGTAGAAAAGGTTTACCAAGGATGGCCAACCTACGCCTACTAAGCGCTGGACAATGACAGAGAAGGTGCTGGACACTCTCTTCCTCTTCTGTACATCTGCAGCTGCAACAATAGTCGAAGGTCGTTACCCCCATTCTAGCACCATGCGTGCCTATTAAGCAATGCCATGTTAGAACCCTTATCAGGGACGATAGAACTGATTTGTTTAAAATCAGAAGCGCTTCTGTGCGCTCCTTGTCATATCAGGGCCAGGTTTGCCTGGATGTCTCACACGATGATATGGCTAACCATAGTCCATTTGCAATTCTTATAGTGCTTGTGCTCGCACGAAGCCTGAAAGTGGCCATGGGTATACCTACCGAATCATTTCCCGGAAGGATATGGTCGGTGGTGCCTCTTCTGGCCAGCTCGTCTGCTATGGATTTGCCTTCAATATCCCTGTGCCCAGGTACCCATATAAGGCTGATACTGAAGTGCTGAGCCATCTCGTTAAGAGATCTGCGGCATTCAGTGACCGACTTTGCGTTGTCGACGAATGAGTCCAGGGCCTTTATTGCGGCCTGGCTGTCTGAGAAAATAAACACCCGTTTACCATCCTTAGGCATAGACCTGAGATGGTTCACAGCCCTGTGTATTGCCAGCATTTCCGCTTGGTAAACACTACAGTGATCTGGTAGGCGAAAAGAGACCTCTAGACCCAGATCCGGCGAAAAGAGGCCTGCTCCCACCTTCCCGTCAAGCTTAGAACCATCCGTGAATATGTTGATGGCACCCGGTACCGTATGTTGTCTGGTATTCCAGTCCTGTCGCGATGGTATATATATACTATAGTTTTTAACGAAGACGTTCTTTGGCGTGCAGTAGTCAGTGCCCACCGCTATTGGGACTGGGGCGTTCGTGCCCAGGATTCTTGCGTGTCCACTAGATCCATTTGACCAGAGACCTGTTTTCCCTATGCGTAGAGCGGCGATGACCGCTATTTCCTTCACCACCAGGTCAAGAGGTGGAAGGTATAGCATTGTGTTGAGTGCTTCAGATGGAGTGGAGCCGAGAGCCCCGGTGATGCAGAGCTCCGAACTCCGTTGCACCTTTTGAAGCGTTTTAAGATATGTAGTTTTAAGATATGTAGTTGCAGGCCACCAGACCAAGGCACCATAAAGAAGAATCGGGCGCACAATGGCTGTATAAATCCAGTAGGTCACCTTAGGGGAGAATCCCCAGGAGGTGCCAATTGCCCTCTTGCAGGTGAACAGCGCTGCTGCTGCCTTCTTGCATCGCTCCACTATATGGTCGCTCCATAATAGCTTCCTATCCAGAATGACTCCCAAATACTTGACTTGATCGCTAACCGCTAAAAACGTACCCCAAATTCTTGGCGGTGTTAGATTTGGTACTTTGTACCTCCTCGTGAAGAGGACAAGCTCGGTTTTATCCGGGTTGACTTCCAAACCTGTGGCTGTGGCCCAGTGCGAAATTTTTGATAGTGTCCCTTCCATTAGGTTGCAAAGAGTTTGCGGAAATTTCCCCCGCATGGTGACGCTGATGTCATCTGCATACGTGATCACTTGGTGACGTTCTGATTCCATGAGGCGTAGTAGTTGGTTGACGGTAAACACCCAAAGTAGCGGAGAGAGAGCACCTCCCTGCGGAGTGCCTCTGCCGACCGGTCTGCGGATCACGCATCCACCTAGCTCAGTTTTAATCTGCCTACGCGTAAGCAGATTGTATATAAACTCCACCAGGTACGCGTCCACCACCAGATCGGTCAGCGCCGAGGCGATGGCCTCCGGGAGAACGTTTTGAAGGCACCCGCTATATCTAGAAATGCCACCAATGTGTATTCCATGAGGTCTAGTGACCTTTCGATAATGGATACCAGTGAGTGCAAGGCCGTGTCAGTTGACCTGCCCTTAGTATAGGCATGCTGAGCTTGCGAAAGAAGCGACGGCTCAATCCTCCTCCTGATGTAGTCCTCTAAGAGTCTTTCAGTGCTTTAAGCAGAAAAGAAGACAAGCTTATAGGCCTATAATCATTTGGTTTAGAGTGGGAGGGTTTCCCTGCCTTGGGGATAAAGACCACGTTGACTTCCCTCCACAATACTGGTACGTAATTAAGCCTAAGACAACCTATAAACATGCCTTTAATCCAGGGCCTTATAAGTTCGGCAGTATACTGTAGCTGAGCCGGAAAAATTCCATCCGGCCCAGCGATTTATAGGGTTTGAAGGTCTGTAAAGCCCAATCTATCCTTTTATCATCTGTGATTTCACTTATCAGCTGATCATTAGGTGACCCTCCGCTGACAATACTTGAAGACATGCCCGCACTTGCTGGGAAGTGCGTATCCATTAGCAAGTTTATGGTTTCAGCGCTGGAGTCCGTCCAGTGCCCATCCGGCTTTTGGACTTAACTTAGCTGAGTTAGAGATTTCGATAGCACCTTCCTTAACGGGAGGCCGCGGATGTGGATTCAATCCTGCCGCAGAAATCCCTCCAGGAGGATCGCTTTCCATTTCGAATTGCTTTTTTATATATCTTTATTTTCGCTTTATAAGCAGCCCATGAGGATTCATGTCCATCATGCTTTGCTTTATTAAAGGCCGCCCTACATGACTTCCTAAGCTTATCAAGATCGGACGACCACCACGGTGGTTTTTGAGTTTCTAAAACCTTTTTAGTCGGGCAAGCCCTATCTAAAGCATTCCTACATTTTTGATTGAAATTATTTACAAACACGTCTAGCTCCTCCTCGCTTTCTGGGGCTCGCACCTCTTCAGATAGCTTTTTACCTATTATCTTCTTATCGTAGCCCCAGTTCGTTCTTCTAATATTTTGTATGTACTTCGGACTTGTGTGCGCCTGTGATATAAAAAAAAAAATAAATGTAAGGCGCGATAACCTCCGAAGAGATCTAAGGCCGAGCTTCTCTTCCAATTTGCGTCGTGCTCCTCTTGATTTTTCCCTACAAATTGGCCGGACGGGACCTACATGTTTTATGCCGACTCCGAACGGCATCTGCAAGGCAGATGAGTTTTCACTGAGAGCTTTTCATGGCAGAAATACAATCGGAGCGCTTGCCAGACACTGCCGAGGGGCGACCCCGCTTAGAAAAATTATCTTCTAATTGAAAAATCTTATTTCTAAAATTTTGATGTTGCTTTGCCCGGGAGTTGAACCCAGGGCATACGGTGTGATAGGCGGAGCACGCTACCATCACACCACGGTGGCCGCCATGTGATATAGAAAAGCTTATATATCTATGGTCAGAAAAGGAGTACTCCTTTAGAAATCTCCATGAAAAGATCAGGTCACTGAAAGAGTCTGTGACCAGGGTTATGTCAAGGACCTCTTCGCGGTTCCTCGTAATGAAAGTGGGATAATTTCCCCTATTACATATACTTAGATTAGTGCCTAAACGATAGTTAAATAAATACTCACCTCGTTCATTTGTATCACTGCTGCCCCACTGGGCGTGATGAGCATTGGCGTCGCCTCCGAGTAGGATGAAATCGTTCCGTGGATTTGCCGCTCTCACGAAATCCCTGAAATTATCCGGTGGTAATGAGCCTTGGTGATCGTGCGCTAGGTAGAAGGAAGCAAGTTTAAAGCTCCTCCCTAGCACCTCGACGCTAACCGCTGTCAGATCCCCACCGCTAAAATTGGGTAGAAGAAAAACATTAATAGTAGACTTAGCCAATATACATGTGCGAGGCTTACCCTTTTCCTGAGCGCTATAAAGCTTATACGTTGGTGTCCGCAGGCCACAGATCCTATTGCCAGCGATCCACGGCTCCTGGACTAGTACGATGTCTACCGCACCTGAAGAAAGGTGCAGTAGGAGTGCAGCTTATGCTGCTTTGCAGTGATCAACCATCTCCGTACGAGACGCAAGGTTTACCAAGGCTTCAACGTCAGCCTTAAAAACCTTAAGGCTTATATTCTTGAAGCCGTAGCTTACCCTGAAATCCTGCCTTTTCAACGCTTCGACGCTTACGCTGTCGAGCAGCAGGACTATCTGCATCGTGGCCCGTTCAATCTTCTCCACGTTAACCACCTTCCATTTTTGGGTCGGTAGACCCGGGTTGTACTCCTAGAGCAGCTCCGGGATATCAGCGGGGTCCGTTATCGTCACTGGAACCCAGGCTCTCGCCCTTGGTCGTGAGGGGATATCACACGTCTCCACTACCTTGAGGCGCGCGCCCGGATACACCTCCCCTATCAGCGAGACGGCGGCTTTGTAAAGCTTCGCCGATCTGGCGTCGTCACATGCAATCAGTTTAATATTGCCCTGGAACCACCCCGCATCGGTATAAGAAGGCGGTGGACCAGGGTTGCCTTTTTTGACCTTAACGGCCACAGTAGCGAGCGCTGCCTCAATCCACTTCCACTGCTGTTTCGGGATCTTGCCATCTTCGCTGCTCTCGTCCATAACACCAATGATCTTCTGATCCTTGGCTATTACGGCGAAAGACCGCGTCCAGCCTCCCTGCGTCTTGTCCCTTTTCGGTGCCGTATGGTTGGATTCATCCATAGACTGCTGGCGCTTCGAGGCTTCATCGCTCTCGACCCAGTCCAGCCTGAACTCCGGCAACATCTGTTTCGTCCAAGCAAGGTCACGCTGCGCCTTCGCTCAGTCCTCCGCGGAAACTTCCCCCTCCTTTATCGGCGAGGAGGCATTCCTACGCAGGATCCGGGCAGCCCAGCGCTTTTCCTGGTGACTAGGCTTTCTAACTCCCTTCACCCTAGAGCCGGCCACCCCTACACCCCTGGAGCCCTCAGCAGTCAAACCGCCAGACGCTTGACGCCGAGTGGCAGCCGTGCTGGTGGCTACGAGAGGGGCGGCAGCCACCCCAAAGGCCTCCCGGTCGGTGGCCCCTCCCCGAGAGGTACCGGCCTTTGGAATACCCGGGTTGGATTTTCCCTCAGCCCTTTCCTGCCTAGATAGGCCCTTGAACCTATAGCCGACCCCCATCTCCCTGAGGCCCCCAGCAGTCGACCCACCATACGCTTGTCGCTGGTGGGGGCCAAGGGAGGGGCGGTAGTAGCACTGATGGCCTCCCGGTCAGTACCCCCTCCATGAGAGGTACTGGCCCTCGGACTACTCGAACCGGATAATCTCTCGGCCCTCTTATTTGGAGAGTCACCCTCCTTATTATTTTTATATATTTCCTCCATACTAAATTACATCCCACGAGTAGCGGAGAAGGGGAAAGGTCCATCCGGACAGAGATCAGCGATGTCCGGGTAAGGCTTAATAGGATCGAAGGTCGCCCGGTATTCGATACACTCCGTTAGCGACTGGGCTATTTATGGGCCCCCAGCCAGGCTGATCCTCAGCACGGGTCGTATAACACCTTGATCCAGCCCATTAAGGAGCAAGGGAGAGAAAATAGAAGAGAAAAAAAGAAAGGAAGATAGGGTTAAGGGGGTGGGAAAAAAGGTCGCCGCTCGAATTAGCCGCCGAAGCGTAACCAGGTGCCACCACGAGGAGGCTCCGCCCCTTCATGAGGGAGGGAGGGTGTAAAAACACCTACGAGTCGACGATTTGTGGTGACGGCGGTGAGGCGCAACACCCCCATGAAAGGCACCCTTCTGGAGCCATAACTCGACGAAAAATTTGGTGCACATGTACTTATTTATTTATTTATTTATTCAGTCTATGAAGATACAGGTCTTACAGACTGCCAATAATGGTAGATACAAAAAATATTAACACAAAGATAACAAATTATACATGTAAATATATAGTTTACAATAAATAATAAGTTCTTATAACAAACAATTTAAAAACAATTAAATAGCTGACTTTAAAATATTTATAAAAGCGTCCCTACACATAGAAAAATCAAGCTCAATAGAAGATGAAATCTTATTGAATTCGTTCAGGGCACGTGCAATTGGCGCATTCCTTCCATAATTGGTTCTAATATTGATACCATAAAACGGGCAAACATTACGAAGATCCCTCCTTGGAACATTAAAATTAATTTCCACAAGAAGGTCAGCGTAGTCTACATCTCCGTGGATAATGCCAAACAAGAAAGTCAAGGAGAGAATAGATCTCCTGGCTTCCAGGGATTTAAGATTCAAAAGAAGTAAACGAGCAGTATATGGAGGAAGAGGGTATGTAAACCTTAATGACCGTAAAGCATACTTAAGAAAAACTTTTTGAACTCGCTCAAGCCTGTTGATTGAGAATTGTTGGAAAGGTCTCCAAATGATGGTAGCATACTCAAGATGAGAACGCACGAATGAGGAGTAGAGTACTTTTAAAGTATACGGGTCAGAAAACTCCGAACTATTACGCCGAATGAAGCCTAGCATAGCATAGGCCTTGGCAACGATGCAATCAATATGGTTCACGAACATAAATTTTGTATCAAATACAACCCCAAGGTCTTTGATTTTTTCAACAGTCTGCAACGTACTGTTAGCGATACTAAACGAACTGTTGAGATATGAACGAGATTTTGAGTAGGTTACGTGGAAGCATTTATTTATATTTAATGAAAGATGAGATCTAATGCACCATGAGTAAAGTTTATCAATATCAGCTTGAAGATTAATCATATCGTTTGCGGAATTTACAACAGAGTAAACTTTGAGATCATCGGCGTACAACAGAAATCTAGCGTAAGAGAAGCATGAGCTAATGTCATTGATGAATAAGATAAAAAGCAATGGTCCCAAAATACTACCCTGCGGGACGCCCGATGTCGCCAAAAAGGGATCTGATGATACCCCATCAATAGAGACGGCACACCATCTATTACTTAGATATGATTTTAGCCACTGCAAAAAGGTTGAATGAAAGCCAAGGCAGTACAATTTGTGAATTAGAACATCATGCGATACCTTATCAAAAGCTTTGGAAAAGTCGGTATAAATACAGTCGACCTGAAGACCAGATGAAAAGGCAGAGATACAATATTCACTGAACTCCACAAGATTGGAAACGGTAGAGCGACCAGAAACAAACCCATGCTGTCTCGGACAGATCAAGTGCTTCACTGAAAAATAAATCTTTTCCTTGACAACGCACTCAAATAGCTTAGAAACGGTGGAAAGCTTTGAAATTGGCCTGTAATTGCAGACATCAGTCTTACTGCCAGATTTATAAATAGGAGTTATCGAGGCGAATTTCCAAGCATCAATAAACTCGCCAAAGCTAAGTGATAAATTGAACATGATCTCTAACGGGACAACTAGGGAAGTGCATCCTTTTAGCAAGGCAGCCGAGAGACCATCAATGTCAGCTTTAGTAGAGTTGCTCAGTTTCGAGATGCCACTAAAGATATCTTCAGATGAAATTGACATTGAACCAAAATTTAGGGATGAATAAATTTCAGACGAGAAGTCAGACGAGGGACTAGCATCATTATTAGCAAAATTAGAACTAAAAAAATCAGCAAACGCGTTAGCCACATTGTGGGGAGTGTTAGCAGGTCTGTCATTGTAGAAGACGGTGGCAGGCACCGAGGAGCGAGATTTCTTCGACTTAACGTAATTCCAGAATGCTTTCGGGTTAAACTTTATATTCGTCTCAAAGCTTGTAATGTAGTTTCTGTAAAGAAACTTCTCTAATAACGGGTTTTTGGTTCTTTTAAACTTTTTGAAGAACTTGTTTCTTAAATTCTTCAACTTTTTTAACCTTGTTGTGTACCATGGCAACCTATATGGTTTCCTTTTCGCAACTGGTACATGCCTCGTACACAGATCAAAGAGAGTCAACTTAAATATTTCATAGCAATGACCAACATCAGAGATGGAAAGCAAATTGGCCCAGTCTATTTCAGCTAGATCCTGATCGAGTCTAGAAAAATCACACTTCGAAAAGTTAAATGAAAAATCATCAATTAAAGAGCGAGCTCCAAACTCATAAAATTCGAGTTTAAGAATTAGAGCAGAATGGTGCATATCCGTCGGAGCGAATGGCGCATGGCACTCAGAAAGATTAGAATTTATGTCATTACTAATAAAAATTAGATCTAATATTCTATCGAGCCTGTATTTGAAACTATTGATTTGATGCAAATTTAGACTTAAGATATTATCTATAACGTATGACTCAAAAGACTTAGTAATATTATTAGGTAATAGGCCTGACGCAGAGTAACTATGAGACCAAGAAATATCACAAAGGTTAAAATCCCCTAAAACACATAAGTGATTATCTCCTAATTTACTTAAAACTAGGGTCGATATATTGTTAACATGAGCTTTGTAAATTTCTTCCAAGCTGTTCGGCGGTATGTATGATGCAACCAGATATAGAGATCCAGACTGTGGAGAACCACGGACATTGACGCAGATCTGGTCAAGGATGGTATCAGAATTATCTAACATAATAAGGGAGGCATTATACTTGCGTTGGATAGCAATTAGTACGCCACCCCCTCTTGAACGCCCAGTTTTAGTACAATCCCTGTCCTTACGAAAAACGACGAATAGCTTGGGATCGAAGAACTCAGCGTCGAAGAAATCCGAAGTAAGCCAGGATTCAACAATGACAAAAATATCGTACTCCAATTGGCAACTAAATGCTCTCAAAATGTGCGATTTAGTCCTGATACCAGAAGCATTTTGGAAATACACTTTAAGCTGTTTGTTAATTATGTTCTCATTACTGCTGGAAGCTAGGTGAACTGGAGTTGCTTTTCCACTTGAGGAAAAAAACGGAAAGGGCGAACATTCATGCCTTTTAACAGGAAATATTTTCAGTAAAAATGAACTAAATCGGTTAAATCGCCTTCTTTTACATAAAAGATTTTGTAAAAGTGCGTAGATGCAGGTAATAAGCTATTTCAAGTAAAAGTTGGAAAATGTCGTTAATAACCCTGCCCTTTTTTTTATACTCAGCTGAGCAGAGCTCACAGAGTATATTAACTTTGTTCACATAACGGTAATCCGTAACGGCATAAACTAATCGAGATAGATATAGACTTCTATATATCAAAATGATCTGGGTGAACAAAGAAATTCATTTAGCCATGTCCGTCCGTTCGACCGTCCGTCCGTCTGTAAACACGATAACTTGAGTAAATTGTGAGGTATCTTGATGAAATTAGGTATGTAGGTTCCTGGGCGCTCATCTCAGATCGCTATTTAAAATGAAAGAAATCGGACTACAACCACGCCCACTTTTTCGATATCGAAAATTTCGAAAAACCGAAAGTGCGATAATTCATTACCAAAGACAGATAAAGCGATGAAACTTGGTAGGTGCGTTGACCTTATGACGCAAAATAGAAAATTAGAAACAATTTGGACAATGGGCGTGGCACCGCTAACTTTTAAAAGAAGGTAATTTAAAAGTTTTGCAAGCTGTAATTTGGCAGTCGTTGAAGATATCATGATGAAATTTGGTAAGCACGTTACTCCTATTACTATATGTGTGCTAAATAAAAATTAGCGAAATCGCATGACGAACACGCCCACTTTAAAAAAAAAAAATTTTAAGTCAAATTTTAACAAAAAATTTAATATCTTTACAGTATAAAAGTAAATTATGTCAACATTCGACTCCAGTAATGATATGGTGCAACAAAATACAAAGCTAAAAGAAAATTTCCAAATGGGCGTAATTCCGCCCTTTTTCATTTAATTCGTCTAGAATACTTTTAATGCCATAAGTCGAACAAAAATTTACCAATCCTTGTGAAATTTGGTAGGGACATAGATTATATATATGACGATAACTGTTTTCTGTGAAAATGGGCGAAATCAGTTGAAGCCACGCCCAGTTTTTATACACAGTCGACCGTCTGTCCTTCCGCTCGGCCGTTAACACGATAACTTGCGCAAAAAACGATATAACTTAACTAAACTTAGTTCACGTACTTATCTGAAGTCACTTTATCTTGGTATAAAATATGGCCGAAATCCGACTATGACCACGCCCACTTTTCCGATATCGAAAATTACGAAAAATGAAAAAAACGCCATAATTCTGTACCAAATATGAAAAAAGATATGAAACATGGTAATTGGATTGGTTTATTGACGCAAAATATAACTTTAGAAAAAACTTTGTAAAATGAGTGTGACACCTACCATATTAAGTAGAAGAAAATGAAAAAGTTCTGCAGGGCGAAATCAAAAGCCCTTGGAATATTGGCAGGAATACTGTTCGTGGTATGACATATATAAATAAATTAGCGGTACCCGACAGAAGATGTTCTGGGTCACCCTGGTCCACATTTTGGTCGATATCTCGAAACGCCTTCACATATACAACCAAGGGCTACTCCCTTTTAAAACCCTCATTAATACTTTTAATTTGATACACATATCGTACAAACACATTCTAGAGTCACCCCTGGTCCACCCTTATTGCTATATCTCAAAAAGGCGTCCACCTATAGAACTAAGGCCCACTACGTTTTTTTTTTTTTATTTTATTTATTCATCAGTCTACATATAAACAATTATACAGACCAAATATACCGACACTTAATTCTCAGATGTAATACACGATATAAACAACATAAGCAGTCGTCAATTTTAAAGTAATATTTAAACAGTATTTAATTAAACGCTTGTCAATTTCAATTAAAAACTTAGAAGTAAGCAAAAGTTAAAATGTTATAAATGTGTTAAAATGTACTCATGAAGGAGCTATTAAATAATAATTTATGAAATTGACAATAAAGCAAATTAACAGTAGATAAAATATATGCAGAATAGAATTTATACATAGTAAATTTGACTGCATACATATAAAAATAATGATCACAACGCAATTTTGCAAACAAGTTTCAAGTAACTGGTACTTCATATTTGAAACAGAGGGTTGAACAGTATATCACGGTTTAGCGTTCTTTGCTTCATTTCGAATTACAAATTTAATGTAGTTAAAAGGTGTTTTTTTAATACCAAGAAACGAGTCGCAGACGTCTAAATTTTTACAGTGTTTATTAAAATCACGACATCAACAGCGAAGTGGTTCGTGCATTTCATAATTCGACCGGCATGTAGCTACAAAAATTTATTGAAAATGTCTAGATGGCCTAATAGGAACGTTAAACTTAATTTCACCAAGCAAAAATGGACTATTTATTGACCCTCTTATTAATTTAACAATAAATAAGACACCAAGCATCTCCCTGCGGCTCTGCAATGTGGGCAGCTGTATTAATTTTAACCGGCTGCAATAGGGAGGAAGATTTTTGGAAGGATCCCGTGGTAAGTGTTTTAAAGCGAAAAGCAAAAATTGTTTCTGGACCGATTCCAGCTTGTCAGAATGAACCTGATAACGCGGATTCCAAATTATTGAAGCATATTCCAAAGTAGGTCTGACCAATGATATAAAAGAGTTTTTGTAACGTATGGGTCATTAAATCCTTTAGACCAACGTTTAACGAAAGCCAAAGTACCTTTAGCGCTATTAACGCAATATTCAATATGAAGTTTATAATCGAGTTTTGGGTCCATTGTAATGCCTAAATCAATAAAATTAGTGACTTGTTTGATTACATAGTCGCCAATAACATAATCATGGGATTGGAAGGACTTCCTTGTAAAACACATGAACTTACATTTAGGTAGGTTTAGTGACATGGCGTTTACATTACACCAGTCACCTAGACTATTCAAATCAGCCTGAAGACATGCCCTATCCACGGGTGAGCGGATAGGCATTTTAAGTTTGACATCATCAGCGTACATCAACGGCTTGCAGCTCTTCAAAACAGGAACAAAACCGGACCAAGATGGCTGCCTTGAGGAACACCAGAAGTTACGTTTATGAACCGAGACCAACAATTATTAAATATAACTGTTTGTTTTCTTTCCTTCATATAAGAAGAAACCCAAGATAAAAGCAAAGGAGGAAATCCTAACCGATCAGCTTTGAATAAAAGTATAGAATGAGAAACTTTATCAAATGCCTTACTAAAATCAGTATAAATAACATCAACTTCACAATTAGTCTTAAAACTGTTGGATACAAAGTTTGTAAACTCGAGCAAGTTGGACACCGTTGAATTACCCTTGCAAAAGCTATGTTAATGAAGAGATCTAAAAGCAATCTGTTTTGTGAGAATCAATTCAAATAGCTTGGGAATAGTATTGAGTTTGGCTATTCCTCTATAATTTATAACACACGTTCTGCTTCCATTTTTATGCAGTGGTATAATGAATGATTCTTTCCACTTCTTGGGTAATATCCTTTGCTTCAGGGACGCATTAAACAAACAGGCTAGAGGTCGATATAAGTATCGAGCACAAGATTTCAGCACTACCGACGGATTTTGATCCGGACCACTACAGTAAGAAATTTTTAGATTTTTCAGATGAGTTAAAACATCATCGGTACATATATATGGGACTGCCTGGGAATCCAGAGGAGACAATCTGAAAGGATAATTCGATGGCGGGTAATCATAGGTGTTTGAATAATTAGATTCGAAGAAATCCGCAAACATGTTAGCAATTTCGAAGCTATCGTTGGAAATCTCATCATTTAGCTTCATTGTAGAAGGAAACCCTTTTATCTTCCTTTTTGAATTAACGAAGCTGTAAAACGACTTAGGATTGACAAAAATTTGGCTTTTAATCCTACTGATATAGTTCTTGTAACAAATTCTGTTCAATGTGTTATATTTGTGACGTAAAATTGGTTAGGGGGCATAGTCAGCCATTGATTCAGAAACTTTGTAACGTTTGAGTGAACGCGTCTTCTGTTTTTTCAGGCGTTTCAATTCTTTAGTACTCCAAGCCGATGATGATATAGCAGTGGTTTCGGACGTAGATATGCATTTTTTAAATATTCCGTATAATAAATTATTAAAATGGGATATACTCTCATCAATATCCCCATCGTACTCAGGCCAATTTATTCTCGATACTTCGAGTATTACTTTAGACCAATTGGCTTTTCTAAACAGAAATCGGTGAGGGGTCTTTCGCACTACGTTGGAGGAACGCTCAGATAAATTATGAGATTCCATAAACACCGTGAGAGCAGGATGATACACATCTTCAGGCAGGGCAAGGGGATCGCATCGATTTACAAAACAATTTGAATCGTCTGAGAAAATTAAATCCAAGCATTTACCGAACTTATTCTGAATGTTGTTAACTTGAAAAACTCCAACATCTGCAAACTCGTTTAGGAAATCATACTGGATAGCGCGAGAAGAAGTAGGGACTAGCTTCCCGTCAATAAGACTCCATGACACACATGGCAGATTAAAATCGCTAAGTACAGTGACAGAATCACAGGCCCTGGCAGTACTGCACACAGATTTCACTATGGAGGAATGATTCAAATATAAGGAAATGTCAGATTGTGGGGGAATGTAGTTGGCTATAAAATATTTGTAGGTTGAGGAAAGTTTTACTCTCACACAAAGAAGTTCAGCATCCTCAAAGTCAGGAAAATGTAGTTCCTCCGCGGAAAACCTAGTGTGAACGGCAATTAACACACCTCCACCAGCTCTGGCTAGTCGGTCTTTTCTGAACACTTGAAACGAATTCGATAAAATTTCAGCATTAAAAACTGTTGGTTTTAGCCAAGTCTCAGTAAAAACGAGTTCATCATAAGAACTCTCATGACTCAGTTGAAAAATTTCCGTTAGTTTGGTATTCAACCCTCTAACGTTCTGATAAAATATACTAAGTGAGATATTATTTACGTTTGATAAGACATAATTTAAGTTTGTACCACTTCTGAAGTGTTGCCTGGCAAGTTTTTTGATGCATTTAAAGTAGCGCGATCACGGTTCGACTTTCTAGTAAACAAATGCACCACAGAGTGTTTCGGCCAGAAAGTAGAATCGAGTACCCTATCAAAAAATTTGTCAGGAACTAAGATGCTGAAAGAAGAGATCTCTCTCCCAGTCTTAAAATTAAACTTATAAACATTAATATTGCTGTTAAATTCAACACCAAGTTTGGAGCATACATAGTTAGATATATAAGCTTCCGTCAGCGATGCGTGGAGCCATGATACAAAAATGGACCTACGGGGGGGGAACAGCAGTCACCTCCCTAGGAGCACCAGGTTCTAAAGCAACCGATTCAGAAACAGGGGCTGTGATTAGGGCTGCGAGTGCGGTTGTTGTTACAGCAGTCGAATCATTACCAAAATTGGGTTGAATAGCAGGAACATTAACAGCATCAGAATCATCAGCTTAACAGAATTAGTGCTGTTCCCAACAGCATTCGCTTTGTTTTTCGAAGCTGGAGTTTGTTCTTACTAGACATTGCAATGTTAGCAGCAGCACTGGGGTTAATAGTTGTATTGGGAATCAGCGTTCCAATATATTTTTTTTCCAAGTCGTTAGACGCCGCACAGTGCCGCGAAGGTGGACAAAAATACAAAAATCGACTGTCTTGAAACTTAAATGTTTTGATGTCAAGTTACAGCTAAAACTCCAACTAAGAGACGTTCATAAGTTGTTTTGTGATAAAAACAACTTTCTACCTCACACACCCCTCAAAATACACCTATTTTCTACATATTATTTCATTTTGGGGTTTCGCACATAAAAGTGGTCGCAGTTAAAAAAATTTTTAAAATACATTTTTATTCCTAGCAAAATCAACTTTTGCACTTTGATGAAGATATATGCGACAAACAAAAAAATGTATGTTTCATTAAAAAAAAAAACATTTATACAAATATTTTTTTTTATTAATAAATAAATATATGATTGAACATACCAAAATCCGAAAATTGCTAAACTTTGGAGACAAAGAAAACCCAAGTCGGTGAAAGTCGGTGAAATTTTTTTTTTTTTTTGTTATGGTAGTTTGGACCTTCTACTAACAGAAACAATCAAAATCACTTCCGCCTTCTTCCGCCTCGCGAAAATCTTCAATTTTGAAAAAGTGACTAAATGCCTTTTTTTGGTACTGCTTTAGCATTAGACGAAAGACGAACAAAAATAAAATATAAATACGCGATATATTCATCTTCATCTGCATATTTAGCTTAAGCACAAAGAAAAAGAGCTTTGCGAAAATGCACATCAGGGTGGTCCAATTGTTTTTATACTCAGTTGAGCAGAGCTCACAGAGTATATTAAGTTTGATTGGATAACGGTTGGTTGTACATATATAAAGGAATCGAGATAGATATAGACTTCCATATATCAAAATAATCAGGATCGAAAAAAAATTTGATTGAGCCATGTCCGTCCGTCCGTCCGTTAACACGATAACTTGAGTAAATTTTGAGGTATCTTGATAAAATTTGGTATGTAGGTTCCTGAGCACTCATCTCAGATCGCTATTTAAAATGAACGATATCGGACTATAACCACGCCCACTTTTTCGATATCGAAAATTTCGAAAAACCGAAAAAGTGCGTTAATTCATTACAAAAGACCGATAAAGCGACGAAACTTGGTATATGAGTTGAACTTATGACGCCAAATAGAAAATTAGTAAAATTTTGGACAATGGGCGTGGCACCGCCCACTTTTAAAAGAAGGTAATTTAAAACTTTTGCAAGCTGTAATTTGGCAGTCGTTGAAGATATCATGATGAAATTTGGCAGGAACGTTACTCTTATTACTATATGTACGCTTAATAAAAATTAGCAAAATCGGAGAAGGACCACGCCCACTTTTAAAAAAAAAATTTTTTTTAAAGTAAAATTTTAACAAAAAATTTAATATCTTTACAGTATATAAGTAAATTATGTCAAGATTCAACTCCAGTAATGATATGGTGCAACAAAATACAAAAATAAAAGAAAATTTAAAAATGGGCGTGGCTCCGCCCTTTTTCATTTAATTTGTCTAGGATACTTTTAACGCCATAAGTCGAACAAAAATTAACCAATCCCTTTGAAATTTGGTAGGGGCATAGATTTTATGGCGTTAACTGTTTTCTATGAAAATGGGCGAAATCGGTTGATGCCACGCCCATTTTTTATACACAGTCGTCCGTCTGCCCTTCCGCATGGCCGTTAACACGATAACTTGAGCAAAAATCGATATTCTTTACTATACTCAGTTCACGTACTTATCTGAACTCACTTTATCTTGGTATGAAAAATGAACGAAATCCGACTATGACCACGCCCACTTTTTCGATATCGAAAATTACAAAAAATGTAAAAATGCCATAATTCTATACCAAATACGAAAAAAGGGATGAAACATGGTAAGGTAATTGGATTGTTTTATTGACGCGAAATATAACTTTAGAAAAAACTTTATAAAATGGTTGTGACACCTACCATATTAAGTAGAAGAAAATGAAAAAGTTCTGCAGGGCGAAATAAAAAACCCTTAAAATCTTGGCAGGTATTACATATATAAATAAATTAGCGGTATCCAACAGATGATGTTCTGGGTCACCCTGGTCCACATTTTGGGCGATATCTGGAAAACGCCTTCACATATACAACTACCACCACTCCCTTTTAAAACTCTCATTAATACCTTTAATTTGATACCCATATCGTACAAACTCATTCTAGAGTCACCCCTGGTCCACCTTTATGGCGATATCTCGAAAAGGGGTCCACCTATGGAACTAAGGATTACTCCCTTATAAAATGCTCATTAACACCTTTCATTTGATACCCATATCGTACAAACGCATTCTAGAGTCACCCCTGGTTCATCTTTACGGCGATATCTCGAAAAGGCGTCCATCTATAGAACTAAGTCCCACGCCCTTTTAAAATAATCATTAACACCTTTCATTTGATACCCATATCATACAAAAAAATTCTAAAGTCACCCCTGGTTCAACTTTATGGCGATATCTCGAAAAGGCGAACACCTATAAAACGAAGGCCCACTCCCTTTTAAAAATACTCATTAACACCTTTCATTTGATACCCATATCGTACAAACAAAGTCTAGAGTTACCCCTGGTCCACCTTTATTGCGATACCTCGAAAATGCGTCCACCTATAGAACTAAGGCCCACTCCCTCTCAAAATACTCATTAACTCCTTTAGTTTGCTACCCATATTGCACAAACGAATTCTAGAGTCACCCCTGGCCCACCTTTATGGCGATATCTCGAAACGGCGTCCACCTATAGAACTAAGGCCCACTCCCTTTTAAAATACTCATTAACACCTTTCGTTTGATGCCCATATTGTGCAAACAAATTCTAGGGTCACCCCTGGTCCACCTTTATGGCGATATCTCGAAACGGCGTCCACCTATGGAACTAAGGATTACTCCCTTTTAAAATGCTCATTAACACCTTTCATTTGATACCCATATCGTACAAACGCATTCTAGAGTCACCCCTGGTCCATCTTTACGGCGATATCTCGAAAAGGTGTCCATCTATAGAACTTAGGTCCACGCCCTTTTAAAATACTCATTAATACCTTTCATTTGATACCATATCGTACAAACGCATTCTAGAGTCAACCCTGATCCACCTTTATGGCTATATCCCTAAATGGCGTCCACCTATAGAACTATGGCCCACTCCCTCATAAAATACTCTTTAATGCATTTCATTTGATACGCATGTCATACAAACACATTCCAGGGTTTCCCTCGGTTCATTTTTCTACATGGTTATTTTCCCTTATGTTACTGAGTATGTAATGTTCGGTTACACCCGAACTTAACCTTCCTTACTTGTTTTTTTTTTTTTTTTTTGATTGATCTCTTTTATAATTTTGTTAATCTAACTAATCACTTTATCTGTGAAAAATTTCATAATTTTACTATTAGTGGAAGATGCTGCTCAACGCGAGTTAAAAATTTCATGTATAACTTGTATTTGACATATTTTTTCTACCCATTTAACAAAAAAAAAATCAGGATTAAAAAAATATAAAACAGCAATGAGCACGCTTCATATCTTAACCGATTTTTCTTAAATTTAAAATTGAAAGTAAATTATGAGTAACAATATACTGAAAAGGCCAACATTTTTTTAATATAAACTTGAACCACCTTAATGCACATATGTACGTGTGAAAACAAGTGACCGCATCAGGTAAATCAACACTTGTTTATCTCACTTCAAAATAAAGTGTCGAAAGCCAAAACATAAAACTTTTATAATAAATAAATAAAAATGTTAATTAAAATCAGAAATAGTGATTCGGTAGATTTATCGTTAGAAACACCCCTTAAAGAAAGAATATCAGTAATTTTTTCTTTTGTTTGTGAAAAGTTAACTATTGTTGAATTTGATAGAAATAATGTGAGGAAAATTGTTTATATATTCAATTATGACATGAACAACAAGTGGAAAGAAGCTGCCTATAAAAATAGAGATTTATTAAATGGAACTCTTCTTGGCTTCAATGGGCAGTCTTTGAAACTGAAGATCCCGATAATGTATTTAATGTATGCTTTGTAGTGTGAAAGTTTGTTATTGAATATAAATTTCAGATACCAAGCACCAGTACGGGAAAAAGAGGCAGACCGCAAGTACAGTTTTCAGTAGCTTCAGAAAAGTCAAAATCGCGAAAGATGAGTAAAATACTTGAAGAACATAGTAAGGAAGAAATTACTTATGCTGCGCGGAAAGTAACGAAAAGTGAAAGAGCCTGATAACACTATAAATAAGTGTCTTGAGCCCTTTGAAGCGCTGGCCTTATGTTTAGATTTAGATTTATCAGAAAAAAATATAATAAACTACACAAAGTTGTTAATAATATGCATACGGATTGTTTCCCAAGCACGTATGAGTTAAACAAATTCAAACAAAATTTAGTACAGCATATAGAAGCAACGGAAACTTCAGCAGAAGTGAATTTAAAGGCTCTTCTGCAAATTACATCAAAACACATCTTAGAAGTTTGTTCAGACAAACACCCAGGGAGCAAACTTTCACTTATATGTAAATGGGGAATGGATGGTAGTTCTGTACACAGTCGATATAAGCAAAATTCTCGGTGGGAGACCTCTCAGATGAATTTATTTTCGTAATTGCTTTGTTACCAATAAAGTTCGTATAAAATCAATTAGTTTCCAATGTATATATTGTAAATTTTTTTATTTTTTTTTTTTTTCACAATTTAAGGCTCATCGATTCGTCATCAGGTAATGAAATATGGGTCAACCGAACTCCTTCTTCTACTATATTCTGTAGACCAGTGAAATTTATTTATACGAAAGAAGGAAAAGAGGTAATTCATTCTGATTATAATAAAATGGTTCAGATGATTGATGATTTGGAATGCGTTATTTTCAAAAATAAGAGGGCAATAGCTGAAATTTCCTACGTCATGCACTGCACTATGATTAACGGTGCAGTAGCTAATGCTTTAACAAGCACCAATTCTTCGAGCAGATGTTTTATATGTCATGCAAGCCCAACGGAAATCAACAATATTGAACAAAATAAAATACCAAATCCAGATCATTATAAATTTGGGATATCAACTTTCCATTGCTGGATTCGATTCTTTGAATGTTTACTGCACATAGCCTACCGTCTGCTTTTTAAGAAATGGCAAGTCAGAATAGAAAATAAGGCTAAAATTTATTGAAACTAAAACCCGTATACAAAAAGAATTCAAAGAAAAAACAGGTTTGATAATTGACCAAGTCAAGCAAGGGTTTGGCACAACTAATGATGGAAATACAGCTCGACGTTTTTTTGAAAATATTGACGTTGCCGCAGAAATTACTCGTCTGGATAAGTCTCTAATCCATAATTTTTCTCTGGTGCTTAGAGTCCTCTCCATTGGAAAAGAAATAAA
The DNA here is from genome assembly GCF_040869045.1 of Eurosta solidaginis. Lineage (NCBI taxonomy): Eukaryota > Metazoa > Arthropoda > Insecta > Diptera > Tephritidae > Eurosta > Eurosta solidaginis. The sequence continues at coordinate 344,872,654 of NC_090319.1, read as the reverse complement.
TACCCAAGAGTTTAGTGGTTTGTTGACCGAAACAAGAGAGTTATACCTAAAAAATTATGGTTGGTATAACATGCCAAGTTCTGTGCATAAAGTTTCAGTACATGGATGTGATGTAATTAAATACTTTGAACCAATAGGTAATGATTTTTAAGCTATGTTATGATTTATTTGTCTAAATCTGTACTTCCACGTTTTTTATCAGGTTCTTTATCAGAAGAAGCCTTACAATGTTCACACAAAAGCATAAGAAAATATCAGCTTAATTATACACGAAAAACTGGAAGAGTACAAAGCAATACGGATTTAATGACCCATTTGATATTATCATCAGATCCATTAGTTGCATTTAAAAGAAATATAAAACAGAGAAACAACTATTCGAAGGGTTCTGATCTCAGCTTTAAAAAATATATTGTTGAAAGTGATGAAGCAGACAATGAAATGGAATCTTCTGAAGACTCTGAAACTGACTGATTATAAAAAATAGTTCTGTTTTTACATAGTCAACAGCGATTATGCTTTATTTTAAATCCATATCAAAATCAAAAAAAATTTTGTTTTTTTACAGAACGGGTAAAATGTAAAAAAAAAACCGACTTAATTTTTAAAATTACCGTAATGTATTAAATTACCCTAATGTAAAGGTGCGACAAATTATAACTAAAAATTATATTTTTCTGAACATTTATAAAGAATTATATGCCACATTTCACTTTTATATAATAACGTGCAAAAACCCGGTTTTTTTTCAATCAGTTCTGGTGAGTACTTCGCTTTTTATAAACATATGTCTACGATGATTATGGCTTAATCGGCCTTTTTATCAAATTGTAAAAAAAAATGTTTTCAAGGTTCGAATCGAGCTCAAGGCCAGAACAATAATTTTTTTCTAATGATAATTATTGTTATTTTTTAATTTTTCTAAATTTGAAAAATTGTATTTTGTTTTTGGAATAGTAAGTAGAAAATTTTTCAGACAACCTGCCATAGCTGCGCAGATAGATCCATTTCGAAGGGTGCTAAGCCTTCATCATCAGTACGCTTTAGGCATGCTGCGCTAACCATTTAGCTATACAGCGGTGGTTTGTTTGACTGGCAAAGTTGCTACTTCTATTCCTTTTTACCAACTATATTTATTCAGTATTGCGCCATCTGGTGCAAATCACTGATAATGCTGGATTTTTGTTTTTTTTTACTTATTTTGTTTGACATTCCCAAGTGCTCATGGTTTATTAACAATTGTTTTTGTTTTTATCGGCCTATTGATAAATCATTCAAGGTTCGAATCGAGCTCAAGGCCAGAACAATAATTTTTTTCTAATGATAATTATTGTTATTTTTTAATTTTTCTAAATCTGAAAAATTGTATTTTGTTTTTGGAATAGTAAGTAGAAAATTTTTCAGACAACCTGCCATAGCTGCGCAGATAGATCCATTTCGAAGGGTGCTAAGCCTTCATCATCAGTACGCTTTAGGCATGCTGCGCTAACCATTTAGCTATACAGCGATGGTTTGTTTGACTGGCAAAGTTGCTACTTCTATTCCTTTTTACCAAATCAAAAGGCCAAATCAACCAAACAAGATATATATATGTATTATTGCGCAGCCTTGTAACACTATTAAGCACACAAAACAAACAACAACAGCATTTCAAGTGTACAGCTGGGTATGTAATGTTCGTTTTTACCCGAACTTAGACTTCCTTACTTGTTCCTGGTGTTTTTAATTTCCTTTTATTCTTTGGAGAGTGTTATCGATGTTTCCAATTCGCAAACGCTTTAATTGAAAATCATTTGCCGTCTTCCAGTGAGTTTTACAGCTCCGGCTCACGGGAATGCTCTGGATCATTGAGAGACTTGAGAAGCAGATGTAGTGAAATTTTTCACACGTGAAATGTGATAGGCAGATGTCGCCGCTGTTTTTCATTTAACTCATACGGCGAAAGGCCAAGCAGCGAAATCTATTTTTGAAAAAGTAGGTTTATTAAAGGCAGCGTTGCCAAACTAAAAAGAAGTAATAACAAATTATCTGGCTCACAAATTCAACCAGACTTCTATATGGATTTCTCTGGCTTAAATCGTTGTTGTTGCATTTACATGCAAAATTATTTATCTGGCTAAGGATTTTGCCACCGGATGATGGGTATTGTAGGCTGCACCAGGTTAATCCTAAAGCGCCAAATATACGACACGAACATTTCCGCGAACATTCCGCAATCTTGTTCGCAGCTTTGGCCATACACCATACGAACTTTTGGCCGAACATTAGTTCTCTTTCAGACAGCGATGAATACGGACAATAATTGTGCTGCAGCAATATTGCTCGCTGTGACAATTAAGCGTAAAAAAAATTTATACATTTCAATAAATTCACTCAGAAATTTTTTATTGTTCATTTTACTTTTCCGCGCACGTCTGTTCCGTTCAGAAATTACTACGATTATGAACTATTTCGCCATACACGCACGAACAGTTCGCGCAAATGTTCGCCAAAAATTAAAATATTTTGATTTTTGGCGAACATTTGCGCGAACTGGCAAACACCACCGTACACGACAGAAAAGGTCGCAGAAACATGACATAACGGGAATGTTCGCGGAAATGTTCGTGTCGTGTATTTGGCGCTTAAAGGCCGCGGTACAATGACATTTTTCATATAGATGCGTTTAACACAAGCTTATGCATTCCAATAACATCGCCACAATCAACCAAGATCATAGATTAGATTGATACGAATCTTTTGGTTACGCTCTCATATTTTCGCTCTCATGAGGGATTTATCTTCTAGTTGTTGCTGGCAACAATCACAGATAAATCCCTCGCGCCAGCTGAAGCGGGTGCCAGAACAAAAAATGTGCCACTCAAAACGAAAAACGGGCCAAAAATTTCGGTAAACTTTAGTTTGACCTACAACTGTAGAATAGCGTTCAAAAATTATTGGAAAAAGGATAAAAATACTTATTTTAGTCTAAATATTATTAGTTCGAAGGCGGAGGGTAAATATTATTTCCCATTCAAAAGTTATCACTAAAAACAGGTTTTGTAAATATGAACTCCCGATGCAACCAGTCCATTTTGATCACAGAACCTGGAACGCCAGACATGTAGGATAAGCCATATCCACTAAATAATGTTAGCTGTTATATCATTGGTCCGATTTACTGAAATTTCGAAAGAATATATGGTTTTCACTGCGAGTTAAATGCGTTACAATATTTGACTAAGTAATTTAATTGAAATGCAAATTTTACTTAGATTTGTATATATTTAACTCTAACTAGTCGTATTATTGTAAAATAAGTTTAAAGAAAGAAATATTTTACAACTATCATTTTATTAGATGATTGAAACTATAATCGCCGAAATTTATGTCAAAAATCCCCATTTTCAGATCTATTCATTTTTGTTTGGAGTGGCATCATTGATAAATGTTATAAAAAATGTGCATTTTGACAGCGCTCTCTCGAAACAAAGAGTTGCAAATCCATTCATCTATGAACAAGATGTTGCGTTTGCAAATATGAAGGAACTTCAGACTTGGTAATTGAAGTTTATTACGCCTTGCCCATTCACATACAAAATTTTGCGAAGCACTGTTGTAAACATTCTCCCTATACAACAAAAATACTTGCTAACATATTTTGAATCGTATTCGATTGTTATATTGCAGTTTTTAATTGTGAAAAATGTTAGAAAATTTACCAACCAGTAGGAAACATAATTTCACTTGCAAGGTGTCCCAACACCCTTAGCCAAAGCAAATGTCAAATTCTTCTTATGATTTGCTTGGAACAAAATTGGGGAGTTGGCTACTTTTCAATATCAGATGGCGACATTGTCGCTCATTCTACCATTCTCCATAAAAATACGTGCAATCTACTCATAATGCAGAAGCTTGTGTTAAACTCTATATGAAAAACTGCTTATGTGTCGAAGCTATAATGGCCATGCCAACATTTTTAAGACGCGTATTTTAGCTTCACTTGTATGTATGCTTGTTTGTAACTCTCCAGGCCAGGCACGAAAAGGCGAGTTAGACCCACCTAGTGGCAATTATTCAAGTGGTTAAATAACTCCCTACAACCGAGTTGTGCTTAATAGGGGAGACACGAACCTCTGTGCAATCAAATATCTAAGTGGATTGTAGATACTAAAACGGCAGCATATTTGACTGTTTTTTAGTTTTTTTTAAACTATATTTACATATATTAGCTGTTTTTTCACGATAAACTTTAAATACACCTCTGAAATTGCAACTGAAATATGTGTCCGTGTGTCACCCTCTGCACTAATTCCCTGTATTCTATGCGCGTCCACTATCTACCAAAACTGATTCAGCTATATTTTATACACAGAAATACAACAGAGGGTTGTGTCTCTGCTTTTCAGTACACCCTGTAGCTGTAGCTAGTTGTTTAACCACTGCCGCTAGATGGGTCTCCTAAGCATTATCTAAGCGAGGATAGGCGTTTTTTTTCACGCGCAAACGAAACGTATACGGCTTGTAAAAACAAACACGGCTATTAGCTGTTTTTTTTTTTTCTCATCTATATACGTTTACGCATAAACTTGATATGGACTGCTAAGCGACAAACTTTAAATACGCCTCTGAAATTGCTACGTATAAAATTAGTATTACTACCCTTCAAAAAACGCGAGTACCCTATAAATAATGTAAGGAATACTCCTTTGGGAGTATAAGACTGCTCCAAATCTAATCTGTATTCATACAAAAAATGTGCTCCAATTAACATGGCGATGTCCTAGGAGAGGAGTAGATGATCCCACTCTCGCTTTGTTTGTGAGTATTCCATAGAGTACATACGTGCGAGTACTTCCCAAAGTACTTTCACTGTAGTACTCAATGGAGCACCCACAAAGGATCATATGCCAAAGTACTAAAGAGGAATTGTGTCGGAAAGAATTATCGAAGTGAATTTAATTTAAAATGAAAGTAAATGAAGAGGGGCAAGACAACTTTTTTATTTTATACTACGAATATTCTTATGTTATTTAGCATTTGCGTGAATAAAGAAAGTAATATTTCTCTATACATACTTATTATGTATACATAAAACAACCCTGCAAAAATTGTTGGATTACGTGTTCCATTTTCTTCATGTTGGAGTACTCTAACAATACTCCTTTGCAATGCGTTTGCGGACCACCATCAGCCGATCATTGCTCGTTTTTTAACGACCGTGATCACGACACGATGACGATCGAACAGAGTTGCCAAAAGTAAAATATTGCATACAAATAACTGATAATAAAATTTTACTATGACAACCCTGATAAAATGCGACCGCGCACTGGTTTTATGTATACATACTATAGTATAAAGATTAGTTTCTTTATTCACGCAAATGCTAAATAGCATAAGAATATTCGTAGTATAAAATATAAAAGTTGTATTGCCCCTCTTCATTTACTTTCATTTTAAATTAAATTCACTCCGATAATTCTTTCCGACACAATTCCTCTTTAGTACTTTGGCATATGACCATCTGTGGGTGCTCCATGGAGTACTACAGTGAAGGTACTTTGGAAAGTACTCTCACGTATGTACTCTATGGAATACTCACAAACAAAGCGAGAGTGGGATCACCTACTCCTCTCCTAGGACATCGCAATGTTAATTGGAGCACATTTTTTGTATGAATACAGATTAGTTTTGAACACTCCTATACTCCCAAAGGAGTATTCCTTACATTATTTACGAAGTGCTCGCGTTTTTGAAGGGTAGTGCGCTGTTGCATTTTATCAGAGTTGCCAAATTAAATTTTATTATTAGTTATTTGCATGCAATATTTTACTTTTGGCAACTCTGTTCGATCGTCATCGTGACGTGATCACTGTCGTTAAAAAACGAGCAATGATCGGCTGACGGTGGTCCGCAAACGCATTGCAAAGAGTATTGTTAGAGTATTCCAACATGAAGAAAATGGAACACGTAATCCAACAATTTTTGCAGGGTAAATTTCTATGCATTATACTCAGATGTATCTGAAATATGTGTCTATGTATCACCCTCTGCACTAATTCTGCGTATTCTATGGGCGTCAGTAGCGGATCGTGAGCATGGCTGAGGGGAACGAATGGTATCAAAAAGTTTCATAAATTTTGTTTTATTTTTATAAAGTGCATCGTGAAATGCCAAATTAAGTATTGAACATTTGAATATTGGTTTTCTTTGGATATTTCATTTTTGTTCTGTAAAGTATTTGAAAAATAAAATTTCTCGACCTTTTTTGTGGGGAGGGGCGGGGCGGAAATGTCCCCTATTATCCCCCATAGATCCGCGCCTGATGGGCGTCCACTATTTATCACAACTGATTCAGTTATATGTTATACACAGAAATACAACAGAAGGTTGTGTCTCCGCTTTTCGGTACACCCTGTTGCTGTAGCTAGTTGTTTAACCACAACCGCTAGATGGGTCTCCTAAGCATTATCTAAGCGGGGATAAGCGTTTGTTTTCACCCGCAAACGAAACGCACACACATGTAAAACAAAAACGGCTATTATTTAGGCTTTGAAAACTGATGAAGCAAGTTTCCAACCAGTTTCAGCCTTCAAAAGGGATGACTTCATGCTATTTATCATAGACAACAACACCTTCGCTCTGACTGAACTTGAATCAACATTTATAATTTGTTTTTATAACATATATATAACTATTTTTTATTTTAATATCGAGAATGATTTTAAGTGTGAACATACATACATATTTAAATGAAATACTTATTCACTTTTCATTTAATATTGCTACGAATAACTTAACAAGCACTTTTAACAAACACTAATTACGTTACTTAATAGAGCTGATTAGCGATGCTGAGAAATGTGTATAAACATAATAGTGGAAGGATATAAATATGAAAAATTCGAGTATATGTGGGTTTACGACCCACCATTAACATCCTGTATACATATATCCAACTATTAATGAGCATTTAGCATTGCTATAGCAGCAATAAATTAAATTTTGGAATATATATACATACATAATTGGAATGCATTGATGGCAGTAGCTATTCACTCCAGTGAATTGAGCGTCAGTAATTGCTTAAGCACCTTAGTTTGTGATGTTTCACGTATTTCACCGGCCAAAAACATTTCATCTACTACCGTATAGACTTTATAGAAATTAAACACCAAGTCCAGTTCACATACATTATGGAAGTACTCATTTAGCACTTCTACAAAGTTATGTATCGCTTCAAGGTAGCATAAATTATTGTCGTTAACATCAACGCAGATACAGAAATACAGTCCAGCATAACGACGATATACAATCTTGAAGTTCCGGAACTGTAGGCAAAGATAAAAAAGTGGATTAGTACATCAAAAAAAGGTAATTGTTTACTTTAGCTCACAACTGCTTAAACCCGACCAAAAATATCGGGAGAGGTGTCGAAAGACGCGTTTTGATCCCAGGACCACGAATACGAGAGTGGAAATTCAAAATTTTTTTTTCTGTTAAAAGTTATTTCCAAAAAACCGAAAAATGGCCCGGAGCTCTCTGAAACGGGGATGGGCTCCTTAGTATTTTTGCGCAGCAACACCTTTCTGCATTGGCGGCCTTTGGCCGCGCTTATAAAAAATTACCCTGGGTGGGTCCAACACTGGTTTGGAGACCAAAACTATATCCGCGCAAAACACTTTTACCCAAAGTTTTTCTTGTGGATACTGCAAAATTATCAAAACAACCACATGAAACTTTTCAATTTTGTTTGCAAATATCTCCGAAACAAAATAAAATTTTGAATTTCCGCTCTCGTATTCGTGGTCCTGGGATCAAAACACCTCCCCCGATATTTTTGGTCGGGTTTTAGCAGTTGTGAGCTAAAGTAAACAATTGCCCAAAAAAAATTATTTGATTCCATTGTTCAAAATTCGTTTTTGTCCCAAACATTTTGCACTTGACATTTACCTCCACAAAATTTGTGTGCTTCGCATCTCGCACAGTTACCACTGCATGCACTTCTTCGATCAGCTTTTGCTTTTCGTCATCATCAAAATTCATATACCATTTGGCCAATCGAGTCTTTCCAGCACGATTTTGTATGAGAATAAAGCGAATCTAAAAAGTAACAAGTTTAACATTTAATATTATGCTTTGTGGGCGTTTACTTACCATTGTTTAAGAAGACTGTCTTTCTAATACCTTTATCTTGAAATCTACTGCACAAAGTAAATTTTCTGATAATGAGGCCCGTATTATGTATGTCACCGCGAATGTTTGCGTCGCATTTACTCACATCCACATTCACCCAGAATTCGTATTTTATAACGTTTTACGTGTTCGCGTTTGTCCTCTTACGTAGTCACTACGTTTTCACTGAGACTGTCAAACCCAATACGTAGCCAGTATAGCCACTTATTACTTTTCTTATTTCGGAAAACTTCGCAGTGCAATTTTTTCGGAATAACTTCGTTTCAACGAGCTGGCAAGATTGCATCGAAACACCTCACAATTGTAAAAAAAGAAAACAGAGTAAATTGCAATATTGATTGTCTGATTGTTAATGTTTTTAAAACCAGTTGCTTGTTTATTTATCAATTGCGGTTGAATTTTGTATGTTTCTTTATCTCTTTCCCAAGTACGGCCGGCAATCGATTTGAGGATTTTGTTGCGGACTTGCACTACAGCTGCAATTTTGGTACCACTGTTGTTTGGCCAATGAACTACTTCGTAGAGCTTGTGCTTGACGGATTGGCTTCGCATAATCGTTCCCACGTTTCACACCAGTAGTGCGCTCCGGCTTGAAACTACCCTCGAATTTTTTCTGGGAAGTTCGTTGCTTCGTTTTTGTGCGTCCATTAGGTTTTGTCAATGCCAGTGTTTCTCTCGCAGGTACTTTTGATTTTGCTTTATTTGGCCCATTCGATCTATCAACCTTTACCTTTGACTTCGTGGTCTTTGTCGAGTCTTCTCCACCAGTCTCGATTACTACTGAACCCTTTCTGCAAACTGAAGTTAAGTGGTATATCCTGGTTCTTATAACGCATCACCCTTCTCTGCATATCGATCTTGATGTCATAGTCAACCAAGAAGTCCACTCCCAATGACTTCATCAACGATCTCCGCCACAACGAATTTGTGTAGAACTGTGACCTTTCCAATCAAGACTTCTCATACCACTTCTCCCTGGACTTGGTTATACTCGCCAGTGACCGTACGCAACCTTGCTCCAGGTAACGTTTTTACTCTCCTGTTGACCAAGTCAGATCGAATTAAGGAATGAGATGCGCCCGTATCTACAGTCAGTACACGTTCTTTGCCATCCACATTCCCTCTGACGGTAACACTGCTCGATTTTCTACCAATTTGCGACACAGATATCACAGGACATTCAATAGCTGGAGCTAGCTCTCGAACTCTACATCTTACTCGCTCTTGCTCATCCCCTCCAGCTTTGTTATTAAGACCACCCATGCTGTTGAAATCATTAGGATCAAGATCGCAATGACGTGCAATGTGACCGGGCTTTCCGCATTTGATAACTTTTTCACTCGGCTTTTGCGATCCTTTCAGCGCCTCCAATATTGCGTCTACCCAGTCTGGCCTTTCCACCTCCACACGGCGTACTTTGAACGCTGGCTTACACAGAAGCGATGCTGTTTCCTGAATCAGAACATGTGATACCGTTTCTGTGAATGTAGGTTTTGGGTTTGTATATGTAGCTCGCTTTGTTTCTACGTCCCGTATGCCATTTATAAAGCTCTTAATCTTTACCCTTTCAGTGTATTCCACTAGTGCGTCCGCATTCGCTAAATGTGCCAGCCTTTCAACATCCGACGCAAACTCTTGCAATGTTTCACCAGGCCTCTGGAAGCGGTTCAGTAACTCCATTTGGTATATCTATCCCCTATGCTCAGTTCCGTATCGTCTCTCTAAAGCACCCATCAATGCTTCATAACAGTTCCGTTCGCCCTCTGGAATGGTTTGTAAAATCTCAGCTGCAGGCCCTTTCAATGCCATGAACTGTGCAGCAACTTTATCTTCAGCATTCCAGTTGTTCACTGCTGCGGTCTTCTCAAACTGTAGCTTAAAGACCTGGAAAGGATCAGACCCGTCAAAGGATGGTGTTGTTACCTTTGGATTACTCGTTGAAACTGCTGGACGATTTAGTTGCAACTCCTGTATACGATCTTTCAAAGCATCCATTTCGGCCTCCATTTTATCTTGTCGTTCACTAAAAGCATCCAGCTGCTATGAGACTTTTGTTTCCTGTGCCTCCAGCTTCGTTGAGATACGCTCTTCCTGTGCTTCGAGTTGACAAGTCCAGAGCACTGGGGAGCAAAGCGAGGAGGCAGCAACAACATCCAGGGCAGCAACATCCAACCAGTGCTCAACCAGTGTCTCGTCAGCCACAGGGTCAACAACCGGGTTAATCACCGGTAATGAGCATACACAAGCTCCATCAACAGGGGCGCTGCTGGAAGGTCTAAACTTAGAAGACCTAGGGTTGGAGGACAGAGGAGAGGAAAACCCGCGGCTGTCCGATGAGGAGGAGCCGGTAAGGCTTCAGCACTGACCGGCCCATACACAAAGGTTGCCCAGCTCAACCTGCACCATGCTAAAGCTGCTTCGGCAGTAATAGCACGCAGGTTTGCCTCGGAAGATCTGGGCATAGCACTCATCCAAGAACCTTGGGTGTACAAAGGTCAGGTGAGAGGGTTAAAAGAGAGAAATAATAAGGTAATTTGGGATCTTTCTCAAGAAAGACCAAGAGCGTGTGTAGGGCATAACAACTCCATTAACTATTTTTGCATTACAGAGTTTATGAGTCAAGACCTCGTAGCAGTTCAGGCGACGATGGTAATACAAGGAGAGTCAACGAACATCGTCTTCTCAGCGGCCTACTTTGCGAGAGACAACTACGAGGTCCCTCCAGAGGGTGTCAAGAAACTGACGGAATACTGCAGATAGGAAAAATTACCGTTGATCATGGGATGCGACGCGAATGCGCACCACGAGGTATGGAACAGTACAGACACCAATTCGAGGGGTGAGTCCGTTCTTGAATTTATTATTAGTAATGACCTAAGCATATACAACGTTGGGAATTCACCAACCTTCATCACTAGGTCTAGAGAAGAAGTCCTGGACATAACCCTGGGTAACGATCTGGCTGATGAGCTGGTCTCTGGATGGGGGGTTTCCTCTCAACCCTCAATGTCGGACCATCTTATTATCCAGTTCGTTATCGGGGCTATGCCCATAGAAGGACCACCAAGGCGAAATCCCAGGAACACAAACTGGGACATGTTCAGGAACATAATACAGGGAAATCTTCCTATCATAGATAGTAGGAACAGAGGAACAAGTTATATGAAATTAGAGACAAGAGTTAATAACTTCAACCGTGTCATTATTGAAGCGTTTAACTCTAGCTGTCGAGAATCCAAAGGCCCAGGAAATAAAACCCCCTGGTGGTCGAGGAAACTCTCGGAAATGAGGAAAACCGTGCGCAAACTCTTTAACCAAGCGAGGCGCACGGGAAACTGGGAGCAATACACAGCGAATCTAACGGCATATAACAAAGAGATTAGAAAAGTTAAAAGAAAGAGCTTGAGGTTCCAGAGGCGGTAAGGCTCCACAAAGCCCTAGCCAAGGACCAAAGGGAGACACGACTATCAATTAAGCTCCCTGATGGAACCTACTCAAGGACTGAGGAAGAAAGAGCACGTGCCCTGCTTGCAGCTCATTTCCCGGACGCATCCTCGGATACCTCAACGGAGGAGGCTCGAGAAGGGAGACCAACACCCACAGATTGGAACCTCGCTAAAGAACTCTTCAACGATGGCACAGTTAAATGGGCAGTAAAGTCTTTCCAGAGCTACAAATCTCCGGGAGTGGATGGTATATATCCAGCCTTTCTGCAGCAGGGCGAGGAATTGATCCCACACCTGGTCAGGATTATGAGGGATAGCCTCGCACTGGCATACATCCCGATGGTGTGGAGAAGAGCAAAAGTGGTCTTTATACCTAAGGTGGCTAAAAAGGACTACTCCAGTCCTAAGTCCTTTAGGCCTATAAGCCTGTCATCCTTTGCTCTCAAAGCAATGGAGAAGATTGTAGACCATGAGATTAGATCAAAGGCTCTCGTTAGAGTGCCACTACATAAAGATCAGCATGCATACAGAACAGGCAGGTCGACAGAAACTGCACTGTATCAGCTGTCCACAGAAATCCAAAGTGCGTTCGAGTGCGGGGAGATAATTATATGCGCATTTTTGGACATAGAGGGGGCTTTCGACAACAGGACACACGAAAGTGTGAATCGGGTACTCGAGAGAAGAGAGATACAGCGTCCAATCCGTATGTGGATAAACGCCTTATTGCGTACGAGGATTGCCGAAACCTCAAGTGGGGACGGTACAGTAGAGCTTAAAACAACGAAAGGATGTCCACAAGGGGGCGTCCTGTCACCCCTGCTGTGGAGCCTGGTAGTAGATGAACTTCTACAGAGGCTCTCAGACAACGGAATCCGATGTCAGGGGTACGCGGATGATATTGTTATCATTGTAAAGGGCAAATTTGAGAGCACCCATTGCTACAACAACAACAACAACAACATAATGCAAAGGGCATTGAGGTTAACGAAAGAATGGTGTACTGAGGTAGGGCTAAGCATCAACCCTAACAAGACATCCATTGTGCCCTTCACCAGGAAAAGGAAACTGGAAGGGATTAGGCAAATCACAATGGATGGAGTACACGTCTGAGGTGAAATACTTGGGAGTCACGTTTGACTCTAAGCTCTTATGGAAGAAACACGTCGACAACACCATATCAAAGGCCACAAGAGCAATAATGGTGTGCAAACGTATTGCAGGAAGATCCTGGGGATGCAGCCCAAAGATCCTAAGATGGATGTACACTATGATAGTGAGACATATCACAGTGTACGGAGCAGTTGCGTGGGCATCAAGAACAACCATGGTGACCGTACAAAAATCGCTCACGAAGCTTCAACGCTTAGCGTCTGTCTGCATTACGGGAGCCATGCGAACATGCCCGACGGCAGCAATAGAAGTGCTGCTTGAGTTAACGCCTCTACATATAATAATTGAGCAGGCAGCCAGGAGTACTTTAGTAAACATAGCTAAAGAGGGATATGGAAGAGGCAAAGTGATACAGTCACGGAGCATGGCGAAGCTGCAGGAGCAGATTCCACTTATCCAACTTCCCAGAGATGATACGAGGAATATAATTAAGTTTGAGAAGCGCTTCAAAATAGAGCTGGGGAAGAAATGTACGTGGGACACCTCCAGGATTGAAGCGCTTCATCAGGAACACACTATAATATGGTACACCGATGGCTCGAAGACACCGGAGGGCATACGAGCGGGGATCTTCGGGCCCCGAACCAAAATATCCCTACCACTCGGAAAATATCCGCGCATCTTCCAGGCCGAAGCTGTCGCCATAAGCCGGTGTGCAGAGATAAATTTACAGCGGGGATATACCACCGAGAAAATCGCTATACTCAGCGACAGTCAGGCTGCACTCAAGGCATTAGCTTCGGTTGAGATTAAATCATCAACTGTCCTTGAGTGCGTGGAGAGGTTAAACAATCTAGGAGTCAATAACACCATCCGTCTGGCATGGGTACCTGGACACAGAGGAGTGGATGGTAACGAGCGAGCGGACGAGCTTGCCAAGTTGGCAGCGGCCGGAAAGCCAATAGGACCCGAGCCTATGGTGCCAATAGGGTCACATACAATAAGGGAGGACTTTATACAAAAGGAGGCGTGCCTCAGAGAACAACACTGGCGCGAAAGTCCAGGACTTCGGCAGGCAAAGGCACTAATAGGAGGGTACAACTCGAAGCGATATAAGGCTATGATTAACCTCCCGAAAAGTAGCCTTAGGATTGTAACAGGTATACTCACAGGTCACTGTAGGCTATAGAGCCATATGTATAAATTGGGCATATCATCTAGTAGCCTCTGTCGATTCTGTGATGTCGAAGATGAGTCTGCAGAACACATCCTGAAGGAATGTGAGGCAGTCGCGAGACTAAGACATAGAATCCTAGGATCATCCAAACTAGAAAATAGTCACATACACTCTCTGAAGCCGGGAGCCATTCTGGATTTTCTCAGAGAACTCGGCTTGGATGAAGTGTTGTAAAGAGAATTGAGGGCACAATATACCAATAGGTCGCAGTGCTTAACCTCACAACATCTATCTATCTATCTATCTGTGCTTCGAGTTGTAATGTTATGCGTGCCTCTTGTCCTTTTAATGGTTCTGCAATTTGTGACGCCATGTGTGTTTTCTGTTCTTCCATCTTGGATGTTATACGGTTCTCCTCGGATTCCATATAAGTCTTCTGTTCTGCCAGTTGAGATGACACTGTCGATGTTTGAGCAGATATTGCAGCTAAAATCATGTTCAAGCCTGTGCTCGTAACTGTCTGCGATGTTTCATTTTTCTCCTCAATTTTTGTTGTTGTCTCGTCGCCATCAAGATGAAAGTAATACTCTTCCACGCTAATTCCTTCTGCTTCCATTGCCTCTCGTAGTCTTGCCTGAAGTTCGAGTTTATTGCCGGTTGTATTCAATCCACGGGCTTCCAACTCCTCTTTCAGTTGCTGGATCCTTAATTCACCTAACTTCGCCATGTCCTTGTTGTGTTGTTGTTGTTGTTGTTGTAGCGATTAGGTTACTCCCCGAATGCTTTGGGGAGTGTTATCGATGTGATGGTCCTTTGTCGGATACAGATCCGATACGCTCCGGTAACAGCACCATTAAGGTGCTGGCCCGACCATCTCGGGGACGATTTATATGGCCACATTAAACCTTCAGGCCATCCCTCCCTCCCCACCCCCAAGTTCCCTGAGGAGCTTGGGGTCGCCAGAGCCTCGTCTGTTAGTGAAACGGGATTCGCCGCTCGAAGGTGAGGTTGACAATTGGGTTGGAGAAGCTATATATTGCGCTACACAACCCCTTGAATCCCATGTCCTTGTTGTGCTCTGCAACTCTGGAATTTATTCAACAATTCCTCTTCTGACACCAATTGTAACTAATTTACTGCAATTCCGCTTATTTCAAATCTTCTACTAAGGTTCGAATTACTAAACTGTTGAATAAATAACTCCAGTATTGAATACTGGAAAAATTACCTTTATTAAAGTACTTCACAATAAATATTGCTATTGCTCGCCAGATAGCGTCTTAATTAAAACTGCTTTTATAGCTTAAATGAAACTGACTTCTTTCGCCTCTACTGTCGCGCCTTTTATACTTTTTGATTTCTCGTTGCATACTTCTAAGCATTTCCATTCCAGAATTTACTAGTTATTTATCAGCTACAAAATCACCAGCCACAACTACGTTTATAACTTCCCATATGCGCATGAGTAATACTTGCACAACCCCGTAACAAAAGGTAATAGATAGGAAATGAGTTGGTAATAGCCAAAGTGAGGGTCTACTGCTGAATTCATTGCTGAATTTTAACACAGCGAAGTCCTACGAAATTCATACCTGAACAACTCGCTTACCCGTGGATATTAACCAGTCAATTATATGAATTACCAACTCACATACTTGGGTAAATGAATTAATCAGCTGTTCACCTTACCGACTCCATACTTTGATATAAATACTTTTGTTCAAAATAAAAACAACGATTTTAAAACGAAATTTGTTTCTCTTTTCACCCCGCAACCTATTACCAACTCGCTTACCTTTTTCAGTTCTGAATTCTTTTGCTACTGGGAAATTATTGCCCTCTCTTGTGAGCAACTCAGATAAGATATATGCATGTGTTCGTGTGTTGCTTCTCGCGTGTACGTATATATGTGTAGATTGAATTATTGATGTGCATTTACGTCACTGCTTAGCATCGGCTTAGGGATGACAGTACCCTTAGTATTGCTTATATTCGTTACAATATGTATATTTCAACAAGCCGTCTTGCTTCTATCAATATTGTACATTGGGCTATTTCGTTCAAAAAAGGAAAATGAAGGTACAAAAGAAAATAAAATGTTCCACACATCAAGGGCAATTGATAGGTGAAGAAATGCCTTTACTTTCAGCGCACAAAAATAAAGGTCTGTTTGTCGCACCATCTGTGGACGTATGTAATATTTGTATAGTGCCAGAGAAAGCTTTAAGGCGAGTTCTCGAGGCATGCCCAATGGAAATGCAAAATTAAGTTTAATAAATAAAATTTTTCAAAATACAAGTGATACATTCTTCAATAGTATCATGGACGATCACATAGCCATCGAAAATTTATTTATACCTATATGGCACTACTTTATTTTCGTGTATTTTATCTTCAATTTTTTGTCGCACTCCCTCCTAATACGGCTTCAGTACTGGTGTAAGTGTGTAAACTATATTTCAAAAAACTACCGAAATACAAGGAAAATACAATCTAGTTCATTAAAAACAAACCAGCCAGTTTGTGTTTCGATAGGTTTTTTGACATTCGGCCGTTTTTTCTTTATTTTTTTCAGACACATGAAAATTTTGTTTTTAGTTTGAAAATTTGGTGCATAAAAACACAAATAAAATCAACCATCTTGTGAGAAAAGTGAACCATTAAAAAAAATAAACAAAAATTACTTCGGTCAAGATATACATGCGGCCATGCAATAAACTTATCTGCCAGGCGAAGGAATGCAATACAGCGTTCTATGTAAATTCGGCATAAGTGCTGATCAAAAAATTATCACTAAACGGTTTTGTTTACTAAATGCGGCTATTCCCTACAAGAAACGCTGATAGTTTTACTAAACACTCACACTTGTAATTGACAATGCTGATCCTGCGATGACGTAAACATTGATACTCAAATTTATGTATGTTCCTTTGTTCGCTCACGCATGTTCACATGTTCCCAACGACAGCCTATAATCATGAAAAAGGACTCAAACTGGGAAAGCTTTGGACACCTGGTACAGAACAAAAGAACGTACAGCAGATACCATTATGCATGTGAGACAGATATATAATTCCAACGGAATTTTATGTATGCGAGAACAGTTTATCCGATTTAATCATGTTGTCACTACTGACTGTCATATGACAATCAAATGATTATCACGGTTGTTTTGTTATTTTTTAAATTCCGCCATTTTCAACCGAAGAAAACCATATAAAAATAAGTTTAAAAAATGAAAAAGAGAGCATTCAAAAGCTGTCGGAATGTATGGTGCGCACTCTAAAATTTGATACCCGAAAAATAATAGTGTTTAGTGGTGATTCATTTTTAAATGTGTTTCCGCATGAATTTCTGAATTTAAATTGAACATTCTGAACTCGAATTCTTATAAAACTATTTTCAACAAATAAAAACACGTATGCTTATATCACGTACAAAATTAAAAACGTAATGAAATAAAGTAAATAAAAAGCAAAAAGCATTCACCCCTATTATGAACTCATACGATACACGATAAACGCTTGCAATATATTATACCATATTATGAAATAAATGCTAGCGTGTGAAACCCGATCGTTAGCGTTTATCGTTTATCGTGGTATAGCCATACGCTAACTACCCTACAAGAAACGCTGATAGTTTTACTAATACACTCACACTTGTAATTGACAATGCTGATCCTGCGATGACGTAAACATTGATACTCAAATTTATGTATGTTCCTTTGTTCGCTCACGCATGTCCGCATGTTCCCAACGACAGCCTATAATCTTGAAAAAGGACTGAAACTGGGAAGGCTTTGGACACCTGGTACAGAACAAAAGAACATACAGCAGATACCATAATGCATGTGAGACAGATACATAATTCTCAACGGAATTTTATGTATGCGAGAACAGATTATCCGATTTAATCATGTTGTCACTACTGACTGTCATATGACAATCAAATGATTATCACGGTTGTTTTGTTATTTTTTAAATTCTGCCATTTTCAACCGACGAAAACCATATAAAAAATAAGTTTAAAAAATTAAAAAGAGAGCATTTCAAAGCTCCATGCTAAAAGAAAAAAATTCGAAAATAATATTAAAAAATACCAAAAGCTGGCGGAATGTATGGGGCGCACTCAAAAAATTGATACGCGAAAAATAATAGTGGTTAGTGGTGATTCATTTTTAAATGTGTTTCCGCATGAGGAAAGCGCTCTTCTGTTGTTTTGTTATTTTCTGAATTTAAATTGAACATTTTGAACTCGAATTCTTATAAAACTATTTATTTTAAACAAATAAGAAACACGTATGCTTTTATCATGTACAAAATTAAAAACGTAATGAAATAAAGTAAATAAAAAGCAAAAAGCATTGTTTCATTTTTGGCGGAATATAACAATGGTCATTTATGATTGTATAACAGTCAAACCTGATATCTACAGTAAACTATCATTTATGACACTTTTTGATAGTTAGAGTGTCAGCACTGATCCAGGAAAAGGAATGAGAGTGAGCAGTACGGCTATATACTTAATCAGTAGGCCATTTGGTGTATAAGAAGGAGACAAAAACTCACACGTACACGGTTGTTTACATCACATTTGCGCAAGTCCCCTTAAGTTCGTAATAGAAAGTTTGTATGAGGCGCTGATCGTTAGGTTGACATTGCTGACAATCAGATGATAGTCATATGATAGTCCGTATTCTTGTAGGGTTGTTATCACTGATCACAAATCACAAACAAAAGATTGCGCATTCAGAGTTCAAAATTGCTTCGTAAAACGTCACACTTTACTGCTTGAGCGAATGAAAGGAGAGAGAAAAACAAGAACTAAAGGAAAATGACGTAAAAATTGCCCATAAAAAACAGCTGATCTTTTGTTTACATGCGCAATGCGCAATCTATAAAGAAAATAAGGGAAATATAAGCAACATCTGGAATAAAAACGAACAATTTTATTTGACACGTATAACAGTTACCCAAATCTGTATTCAGCACCATAGTGTACCTATACCAAGTGTGTCAACTAAGCGATAAACGTCAAAACTACAAACAGCCTCGCTCACCTGATGCAAATCTCAGGTTTAGAGTTGCATTTTTGGTACGTAAGAGTACTTCAAGCTGAGTTGCATTTAATGGTTAAATAAAACTTTGTACTGTTACGGTCTGCTGCTACGGTCTACGGCTACGACCCACTTGGGAGCGTGTTCACGGGAACACACCTAGCGATGTGGAAAGGGTTGCGATGAAAAATATCGAAAAAGAAGGGAACAGACAGACCGGCCATCACTAGAAGACGGGAAAAAAAAGAAAAAAAAAGGAAGAAAAAAAACCACCACGAGTTTCCGAGGAAGAAAAAACTTTTTTTCCCTTTTGCTGGCGGTCTGAAGCGGTAGAGCACACAACCCTCGTGACCAAAAAGTGGTCAAGTGAAAAATTACAGGATACTTAAGTGCATCCACATATAGTTGGTGGAACTGACGAGCGCGTTCTCAAATACAGATAGTTCACCATCAAAATTTGGGCGGTTTATAGCAATCGTAAAACACTCCTCTACATATGTTCATCGTATTTTCGGAATTCCTCAAAGCCGTGCTTATATACATAGCCAAATTTTGAAAGGCTAAGGAGCTACATACGGGAAGTTTACATTTTAACGTTTTAACCCGAAAATTGTCTCCGAAATGAGTGAATTCAATTAAAAACGAAGTAAGCTAGCCGGTGGCCACGTTGAGACCGTTTTAACCTACTCTCAGGACGTGCTAAATTCCCGAACATCGTGAATACTAATAAATAGTAATTGGAAGGCATCGGCGTTGCCTTCTCCGCGTATGCGAGGAGCGCGGGAATGTTGGAATATTCCCAACGATTGCCACGTAATATACACGGTTCCTCAACTTAGCAATAGTGGTGTTGGCTTAGCGGTGTCATTTCCATCCACACCAACTGCAATAGCACCAACCATATCCAGTGACCCCGGCACCGTCATATGCCAAGACGCCAGACGTACCACTCCTAGAGTGACATATCAACAAACACAGCGCCATTCACCACAGCAACATATTAATGATACACAACAATTGCAACAATTACAATTGCAACAACAAACGCAAAACCATCATCTAAACGAGCTGAGCAAATATTGGGTGGTGTCCAATGGTCAAGCATTGCCCTATAACATTCTACCTAATGGCACGATAATCACACCTCATCAACGCCAGCCAGCAACATCTGAGCAACATACGCACACTTAGCAGCAGCAGGTTCAGCAGCAGCAACAGCAACAACAACAGTACCAACACCAACTACAACAACAACGTTTGAAACTGGGTGAGTCCGTTCCAACTCGGTGAAATTGTATTATGTATCTATGTGAAGTGATAAAATTCGTCACTTACAGATTATCGTTTCAAATTTTTGTAATTCATTCCAAGCACGCTTAATGAACCTAAAGACCCCTTTCTGTAACTCGATTCGAACGTACGGTATATGCATTCGGACACTTTGGTGCTCTTAACTCTGTTGACCCGTCGGATAAGTGCAATGTAAAACCCGTTCTGCAATCTTGCGAATAAGAACCATTGTTCTGTAAAGCTTGTGAAAGGTCAATACAGTCAAGAAATAGAAAACCAAAATTATGAAAGTGTGAGTTCTGCAGATAATTTTATTCCAGTCGAGTTACAGAATAGTGTCACTAGTATATATATAATACCTTACATATTTGAATGTGTCACTCGGAACCATAAATTTTTTTTATACTTACCTGCGAAAGCCATGTAAATGGGTAATGCATTACACATTAGCGACATAGGCCTTTCTGCGAGAATTATAACCTAGATGCAACAGGGGTTGGGGAGCGATGTCCTTTTGAACCCGGAACAATAAACTCGTTTCAGACGTTTTTTTTGTATTTTCAAATAACGTCGCGAATGAACCCTTGCACAAAAAAAAAAAAAGGAAGAAGAGGAAGAATTCCCCAAACTAAATGAAATACATAAAAATGAATTTAATGTAATTGCACTAGTAATTAAAAACCAAAAGATATTTAGTACATTCAAAACATTTTCTACACTATATACGAAACCACTAGGCTGTAAGACATATAAGGAGTTGAATCCGAATAATTGTATGCGATGTAAATGTAATTCGGAATAAACGTAAACTCTAGCATCACATGTGAAACTTAGAAATTCTCGATAGAATCCTAAAAATTTAATGCATAAGTTATTAATTAGTATGAACTGTCAATAAATCTAAATTGTAAATGGGAATGCTGAGGTCTCCTTTCTTTTAGAGGGCACCTAAGGTATACAGGTAAGGGGCCACCGAAAGATTAGGTGCGTCGGTGGCCATGGTTATTTGAGGGTGGGATAAATGCACCGGGCGTCGCAACAACACCCGCGGCGCCCCCAAGTTATATTCGGCCCTTTTGTTGTATTTTAATTTTCAGCTTTTTTTTTATTTTCGATTTTCAGCGTTGGTAACCGGCCATGTCCGGTTCGGTAAATTTTTTTGCGGTAATTTTTTTTGAATTTTTGAATTTTTAAATTTTGGAATGTTAACGGGTTGTCCGTGGCATCCGGTTCGACCGGATGTCGTTTTGATTTGAATTTATAAGCGTTTTGAGTCGGTCTCTGCGCTTCTGTCAGTTTATTTTGATTTTGACAGCTGCTAGTTTGATAGGCATGATAGGAACTTTTTTCTGCTTATGGCGCAGGAACAGTAAGGTTGGCAAGGACCCGCCCCAGCCGACAATGACTAGCCACTGTGCACCAACACATCATGCCGACCGCCTTCCTTACTGCTCCCTTGTAAATGCGTATCCATAACAGATGGCGCCCAACGTGGCGCCTGAAGCGCTGACCGCGAGGGTCAGTCGGGTCAACCTGTGAAGTTGACCATCCCACCAGTCCGAGTGAGCAGCCACAGCAGCTGCCACCTACGTTGCGGTGGGATGGTTAGACGGATCAGGTTGTCCGGGCTGGTCATCGGGGGCAGTGGCCGAAGGAGCCACGGACTTTACGTCAAGTCTCCGGATTTTTTTTTTCCACCCGATGAGGCAGTGCTAAACGCACTTGATTTTTTTTGTAAGTGGGGTTTTTATTTTCCCGGAATGTTGTCCGTTAGTCGGCTATGGAATAATTTTGTCCGCTAATTGGGTTTAATTTTTTTTTGTAAAGTAGTTTTTTTTTGTTTATTAGCCGAATTTGTGTTGTCCAGGGTGAATGTGTGTGCGCATGTAGTGAGGACCCCAGCTCATCCCACGTCCCAGGTGGTAGCTTGGAATACCACCTGGATGGTGATGGGTTGAGCTGGGATTCAGAGTGGCACTCCTTCCTGTCCCACCGGACTGGGGGAGCGGTTCCGAAACCGCTCCACCCATTGCGGCGGAGGCAGGAGGGGTGCCCAGTAAAAATGAACGGGAGGCCTCAACACCCCCAACCAGTCCCAGGGGCAAGCCCCTGGAGACTGCCCCTGCGTTGCGGCTGGGCGTGTTGAGACCAACCCGTGTGTGCCTGGAGTGACCCTAGTGGCCTCAGACCAGTCTCGTAGGGGGACCTTAAGACCCCCTCGCACTGCGGTTGGGAGCACTAGGGCCAAGTATGAATGTGTTTGTAGTAAATTTTTTCTCGACCTGTAGCCCAGGTGCCTTCTGGGAATGGGATGTCAGCGTTCCCATTACAATTGCTACCAAGTTTTCTCAACTCCTCGCGTAATTTTTATATGCACATTTTTTTTCTCAAGGCATCGCCTAAAATATAAGGTAAAAGGGGGAATTCTGATTTTTTTTTGTTGACCCCTAACTGCGCTACGCGGCAAAAGTTTTTTCTAACTACTACGTAACGAGCTACATTTTTTTTTATATAATTATTTTTGATTATGTCACGCGAGCAATCGTTCGGCCAACCGGGGCGAAATACTCCGTTCGGGAGTGCGGGAGGGTTCCGGGGAAACCAAAACCGGGGCGGTGCTAATAGGGGGGCTTTTTCGAAAGCAAGGCGTCCTTTGGTGGTGCATACCCCAGTAGGAGGATCCTACGGAAATCCCGCGGGGACTCATATAGGCTCGGGCCCGAACGACGACCGCGACAAACTGGACATACCTGTAAGCACCAGCAATTTAAATGCATCGCTGCTAAACACACACAACATCTCGGGGATAATGACCAATGTGTCGAACTATGCACCAGATGGAGCGGGTGCCTTACCACCAAATCAAGAGGTTGGAAATTTTGGGGACGCTACCAGCGATCAGGCGAACCTCCCAGGAATGCAGGACGAAGCCACTCGTGGAGGCTCGTGGGTGGACGTGCTACACCAACTGTTCCAGGCTTCGCAGGAGGAAATGCGGAGAGAGATGGGCTCAATTAGAGCCAACATGGCCCAGCTCAACGCCGCTCTCGAATCCACGCAGCAAGCACACCAGCAACACAGGAACGCAAGCAGGATGGACCGTAACCCATTGCCATCGGTAGTACCGCCAATGTACCCGACTCCAAGCAGCATAACAGTAAAACCGCAGGAGTGGAAAATCGCATTCGACGGCACTGGGAGTGTAAGCGATTTCCTCTTCAAATTAAACACCTTGTGTGAGCGCACACAATGCCCTGACGAACAAATAATGGCCAGTTTCCACTTATTCCTTTCGGGACGAGCCGAAGAATGGTACTGGCTGTTCACAAAACAAAACCCAAATGCGACATATGCCTTTTTGTGCTACTCCTTAAAAAGAGAGTTTGGCACCTTGAAAACGGACCACGAGATCATGATGGAGATCTCCATGCGCAAGCAAAAGGCAAGTGAGTGTTATGACGTGTTTCACGCGGACATAATCTCCTTGAACGCGCGCTTAAGGGAGCCGATGTCAGAGCTTCTACTGATTGACATAATAAAAAGGAACGTCAACAGTAGCCTTAAGCTAATGCTTTTTAATGCGGACGTAAGGAACCTCCATGATCTGCGCGATGTAGCACGCCGAGGTGAACAAGTGCTGAAAGAGAGCAAGCTGCTGGGAGCCAATTACTCAGGACGGCATGTAAGCGAGGCACGCGTGACAACCCCGGACATGAAGATGGAAGGCGAGGACGGCGAGATAGATCCCCAGATAGAGGCGCTGGAATATAGACGCAGCAGAAGACCGGACTACTCAGGAATCCAGTGCTGGAATTGCCAGGGAATGGGGCACTCCTATATATATTGCGAGGAACCCATAAAAAGTCCTTTTTGTTTTAAATGTGGGTATAAGGGTGTATTCACTCCTAAATGCCCTAGGGACCATCGCAGGCAGGGAAACCAGTACCCGAGCGAGAAGATGGGGGAACCTCGTTCGGCTTCATAGCTCCCACATCAGCCAGTGCTCGAGGCGTCGTCCCGTGCGCTGAACCAGAGGGCGAATCTCTGCATGGAGGTGGTGAGCTTCCGAGGTGCAGTAGTACCCTGGCAGAAGAACCCTCGACTGTAATAATAACCTTCCCCGATAGTACTGACGATTCGAAT
Organism: Eurosta solidaginis; assembly: GCF_040869045.1. Lineage (NCBI taxonomy): Eukaryota > Metazoa > Arthropoda > Insecta > Diptera > Tephritidae > Eurosta > Eurosta solidaginis. Next base: position 344,848,248 of record NC_090319.1, on the reverse strand, counting down.
AGTTCTGAATCCGAGAGTCGAACGTCCTCTTTCACGATGGGCGAGCAAATCAAAATCCTGCGACGCCATCATAGGGATGTCGCGTGCCAAACGCAACTTTTCCCAACCCTAAAAGAAAGGGAGGATAGGTATGAACAAATGAGACATACCATTTTTGACCAATATCCGGTATCGGACAATATTTTGAAGTGTAGGAAGAGATACCACCGGAGAGTACAGGAGCGTAGACTGCTGCAAGCCACCACGTTAACGCTTACAGAGGACGAAAGGCCTTTAGTAAAGGCTAGAATTAAAAATAGTTTTCTTGTAGGGTTGTTAGACTCGGGAGCCAACGTCTCCATCTTAGGGAAAAATGGAGTAGAATTCCTAGAGGATAGCGGCTTCGAATATCAGCCCTTACATGCGTTCGTATATACCGCGGGCGGCAACAAGCAAAAAATTTTAGGCTCAGTATCCCTACCGGTCACTTTTAAAAATATCACAAAGATTATTCGTTTTTACCTTGTTCCCTCATTGCTCCAAGAAGCATACTTCGGGGTAGATTTTTGGAGAGCATTTGCGTTGGCTCCCGAAATATTCCCGAGCGTAGAGTGTTTAGAGACTAGGCTTGAAAAGGAAGAGGAACTTAACCTCCATGAATTGTCACCAAAACAGAAATCAGAATTGCGAAAAGTCATCGAGACGTTTCCTTCGTACGAGAAGTTAGGCCTAGGGCAAACTAAATTAGTGGAGCATCACATCGACACCGGTGATGCTGTGCCTATAAAAAGCAAGCATTTTCCTCTTTCGCCGCCGAGGCAAGCCGAAGCTTTTAGAGAACTAGACAGGTTACTACAGTTAGGAGTTATAGAAGAATCCAACTCCCCGTGGTGTAGTCCTGTAGTACTGGTCCGGAAACCAGGCAAAGTCAGGCTGTGTATAGATTCGAGAAAGGTCAACGCGGTGACTAAGAAGGATTCGTACCCCCTGCCTCATATCAACGGCTTATTGAGCAGACTGAAAGATACGCATTTTATTAGTGGCATTGATCTGAAAGACGCGTTCTTCCAGATCAAATTGACAGAGTCCTCGAAGGAAAAAACAGCATTCGCAGTTCCGGGGAGGCCTCTGTACCACTTCAAGATGATGCCATTTGGTCTGTGCAATGGACCGCAGACTATGAGTAGGCTGATGGACAAGGCGATCCCTTCGCGTCTGCGAGAGAACGTCTTTGTCTACCTGGACGATCTGATGGTATGTAGCACTAATTTTGAGGATCATCTAAAATTGCTAGCAGAAGTGGCGAACTGTTTGAGAGATGCAGGTCTGACAATAAATGTGGAAAAAAGTAAATTTTGTCAGAAAGAAATACGCTACTTAGGGTATTTGATAGGCAGCGGGTGTCTGAAGGTGGATCCGGGAAAAGTAGAAGCAATACAAAACTTCCCGATCCCTAAATCCCCTCGGCAAGTGCGTAGGTTTGTGGGCATGGCGAATTGGTACCGAGCATTTATTACCAGTTTTGCGGACTTGGCAGGTCCCTTGACCGACTGTCTCCGCAAGTCAGCAGGCCCGTTTAAACTCACTCCTGAAGCTATAGAGGCGTTCGAAAAACTAAAAGTAGCCTTGAGTTCGGCGCCTGTCTTGGCCCAACCAGACTTTTCAAGGGAATTCGTGATACAATGTGACGCTTCCAAAATAGGTGTTGGCGGAGTATTGTTTCAGGTCGATGATGATGGCGCTGAGCATCCAATCGCATTCGTGTCGAAAAAGCTGAATAATGCTCAACGCAATTACACAGTAACCGAGCTGGAATGTCTTGCAGCCATAATTAGCGTGAAGCGTTTCCGACCCTATGTCGAAGGATTACCTTTTCGGATTGTTACGGACCACTCCAGTCTCAAGTGGTTGATGACACAAAAAGACTTGAGCGGGAGGTTGGCGAGATGGTCACTCTTACTGCAAAGATACGATTTTAGAATGGAACATCGTAAGGGCACCCTGAATGTAGTACCAGACGCGCTGTCGCGTTTTGACGTTGACGAGTTAACTTTCACTACCACACCCGGAGAAATAGACTTAGTCTCTCCCGAATTTACCAGCAATGAGTATTTAGACTTAATTCGGACCGTCACCGAAAACGAGGAATCACTTCCGGATTTACGAGTGGTGGACGGTGTAATTTTCAAAAGAGTTAAGTTTCGTAAGGGGATAGAAGGGGAAGAAGACTCGCTGTGGCGTTTATGGTTGCCAAAAGGGTTGACTGAGGAAGCAGTGAGATTAGCACATGACGCTAACCGGAGTTACCATGGCGGATGGCTGAAAACCTTAGAACGTGTTAGGCAGAAGTACTTCTGGCCGCAGCAGACTAAGGACGTCAGGGACTACGTCCAGCGTTGTGACACCTGCAAAACGGTAAAACCCACCAATCAGCAGTCGAGACCACCTATAGGGAGTACCTTTGAATCCGAAAGGCCATTTCAGCGGTTGTATTGCGACTTTCTAGGGCCGTATCCGAGATCTAAGCGGCGAAATCAATTTCTTTTCATAGTACTAGACCATTTTTCAAAATACGTTTGGCTAAAGCCCATGCAGAGAGCCACCACTGTAAACGTTATAAATTACTTCGCTTCAGAAATTTTTCCGGCTGTAGGGGTCCCTGAGTTTATTCACAGTGACAATGGTAAACAGTTCATCTCGAAGGAAATGAACCAATTTTTTGCAAACTCCGGGGTGACGCACGTGAGGACGGGGCTATATTCTCCCCAAGCGAACGCATCCGAACGCGTCAACAGAGAAATTGTTTCTAAGATTAGGATTTTCCTGAAGGATAAACCTGACCACACTAATTGGGATAAGCATATACCCGAAATTTTATCAGTTTTGAGAAGTGATTTTCATACAGCGATTCAGTGTTCTCCGTACTTTGCATTATATGGCCAAAACATGGTCCAACATGCCTCAACGTACAACATTTTAGGGAAACTCGGCAGCCTTCGAGAAGACCAGGTTACGGTAGTAAGCCGAGCTGACAAGTTGACTAATATTCGTGAGCAGATCCGCAGAAATTTAGATCAGGCCAAAGATAGGGGAGTAACCACCTATAACAAGCGCTCTAGACACGTCAACTATAAGGAAGGTCAGGAAGTTTTCCGGAGAAACTTTGCCTTAAGTAATTTTAAACAGGGCATTAATGCCAAATTCCTACCCAAATACCTGAAGTGTCGCGTGCTTCGAAAAATAGGTAACGCATTGTATGATCTCGAGGACCTAAACGGGAAATTGATAGGTCGCTTTCACGCGTCGGACATTCGCCCGCAATGAACTAGAAAACGTTTCTTTTGCCAATTTACAATTTGATTTTTTTTATACACCCACCAATTGGACCTTTTTTTTTGTCTGGGCGTTTTGGCGGTCGGGGACATCTCGCCCAGTATTCTCCCCGAGCACTGACCTCATAGGTTGTTCACACGCGTACTCACCGAGGACCGTGAACACCCTGGCAGTCCACGCTTAGGTCGGACTAGCCTTTCGGAGTTTGGACGAGTTCTCCTTTACCAAAATGTCTACGAAAATTTTTTTTGTCTTGCCTTTTGTGGGGGCGATAACCACTAAAACCTTTCGGAGTTTTGACGAGTTCTCCATAACAAATGTCTAACTGCCGCAAAGCCCTTATAACTAGGAAACAGAAATTATTCCCAACTTGACCTAATTTTTTTTTGACAGACCTATGTTGCCCGGCTAGCTCCGTAGTAGGACTTTGAGACTCTTATCTCAGGGGTGAGTCGTGCCCCACGTTGCTTGTCGTCGGAGATCCCTGGCAATGGCTTCCCACAGATGATCCGGTTCCCTGTTCGCTTCATCGTCAGGTCTTCAAAGCGAAGCAGGTTTGTTACGGTCTGCTGCTACGGTCTACGGCTACGACCCACTTGGGAGCGTGTTCACGGGAACACACCTAGCGATGTGGAAAGGGTTGCGATGAAAAATATCGAAAAAGAAGGGAACAGACAGACCGGCCATCACTAGAAGACGGGAAAAAAAAGAAAAAAAAAGGAAGAAAAAAAACCACCACGAGTTTCCGAGGAAGAAAAAACTTTTTTTCCCTTTTGCTGGCGGTCTGAAGCGGTAGAGCACACAACCCTCGTGACCAAAAAGTGGTCAAGTGAAAAATTACAGGATACTTAAGTGCATCCACATATAGTTGGTGGAACTGACGAGCGCGTTCTCAAATACAGATAGTTCACCATCAAAATTTGGGCGGTTTATAGCAATCGTAAAACACTCCTCTACATATGTTCATCGTATTTTCGGAATTCCTCAAAGCCGTGCTTATATACATAGCCAAATTTTGAAAGGCTAAGGAGCTACATACGGGAAGTTTACATTTTAACGTTTTAACCCGAAAATTGTCTCCGAAATGAGTGAATTCAATTAAAAACGAAGTAAGCTAGCCGGTGGCCACGTTGAGACCGTTTTAACCTACTCTCAGGACGTGCTAAATTCCCGAACATCGTGAATACTAATAAATAGTAATTGGAAGGCATCGGCGTTGCCTTCTCCGCGTATGCGAGGAGCGCGGGAATGTTGGAATATTCCCAACGATTGCCACGTAATATACACGGTTCCTCAACTTAGCAATAGTGGTGTTGGCTTAGCGGTGTCATTTCCATCCACACCAACTGCAATAGCACCAACCATATCCAGTGACCCCGGCACCGTCATATGCCAAGACGCCAGACGTACCACTCCTAGAGTGACATATCAACAAACACAGCGCCATTCACCACAGCAACATATTAATGATACACAACAATTGCAACAATTACAATTGCAACAACAAACGCAAAACCATCATCTAAACGAGCTGAGCAAATATTGGGTGGTGTCCAATGGTCAAGCATTGCCCTATAACATTCTACCTAATGGCACGATAATCACACCTCATCAACGCCAGCCAGCAACATCTGAGCAACATACGCACACTTAGCAGCAGCAGGTTCAGCAGCAGCAACAGCAACAACAACAGTACCAACACCAACTACAACAACAACGTTTGAAACTGGGTGAGTCCGTTCCAACTCGGTGAAATTGTATTATGTATCTATGTGAAGTGATAAAATTCGTCACTTACAGATTATCGTTTCAAATTTTTGTAATTCATTCCAAGCACGCTTAATGAACCTAAAGACCCCTTTCTGTAACTCGATTCGAACGTACGGTATATGCATTCGGACACTTTGGTGCTCTTAACTCTGTTGACCCGTCGGATAAGTGCAATGTAAAACCCGTTCTGCAATCTTGCGAATAAGAACCATTGTTCTGTAAAGCTTGTGAAAGGTCAATACAGTCAAGAAATAGAAAACCAAAATTATGAAAGTGTGAGTTCTGCAGATAATTTTATTCCAGTCGAGTTACAGAATAGTGTCACTAGTATATATATAATACCTTACATATTTGAATGTGTCACTCGGAACCATAAATTTTTTTTATACTTACCTGCGAAAGCCATGTAAATGGGTAATGCATTACACATTAGCGACATAGGCCTTTCTGCGAGAATTATAACCTAGATGCAACAGGGGTTGGGGAGCGATGTCCTTTTGAACCCGGAACAATAAACTCGTTTCAGACGTTTTTTTTGTATTTTCAAATAACGTCGCGAATGAACCCTTGCACAAAAAAAAAAAAAGGAAGAAGAGGAAGAATTCCCCAAACTAAATGAAATACATAAAAATGAATTTAATGTAATTGCACTAGTAATTAAAAACCAAAAGATATTTAGTACATTCAAAACATTTTCTACACTATATACGAAACCACTAGGCTGTAAGACATATAAGGAGTTGAATCCGAATAATTGTATGCGATGTAAATGTAATTCGGAATAAACGTAAACTCTAGCATCACATGTGAAACTTAGAAATTCTCGATAGAATCCTAAAAATTTAATGCATAAGTTATTAATTAGTATGAACTGTCAATAAATCTAAATTGTAAATGGGAATGCTGAGGTCTCCTTTCTTTTAGAGGGCACCTAAGGTATACAGGTAAGGGGCCACCGAAAGATTAGGTGCGTCGGTGGCCATGGTTATTTGAGGGTGGGATAAATGCACCGGGCGTCGCAACAACACCCGCGGCGCCCCCAAGTTATATTCGGCCCTTTTGTTGTATTTTAATTTTCAGCTTTTTTTTTATTTTCGATTTTCAGCGTTGGTAACCGGCCATGTCCGGTTCGGTAAATTTTTTTGCGGTAATTTTTTTTGAATTTTTGAATTTTTAAATTTTGGAATGTTAACGGGTTGTCCGTGGCATCCGGTTCGACCGGATGTCGTTTTGATTTGAATTTATAAGCGTTTTGAGTCGGTCTCTGCGCTTCTGTCAGTTTATTTTGATTTTGACAGCTGCTAGTTTGATAGGCATGATAGGAACTTTTTTCTGCTTATGGCGCAGGAACAGTAAGGTTGGCAAGGACCCGCCCCAGCCGACAATGACTAGCCACTGTGCACCAACACATCATGCCGACCGCCTTCCTTACTGCTCCCTTGTAAATGCGTATCCATAACAGTACTATTTATAGATGTAATAGTTGCATATATTTCCGCGGAAAGAAGAATACTACATTTGTAGCCTGCAACAATGCGGAAACATACGGAAAGCTAAATTTATTTAAATTAGAGTCAAAATATAAAGCGCCACACGTGTTACATGGAAAAATTTTACTTCTAAGGCTGTTTACACAAATGCATAAGGGCAAAATTATATAAAACGCTTTGGTCACTTCAAAAGCATATATAACACTACTTTATTTTTGCTTGGATTTCAAGCTAAAAAAACTAACGAAACTTTATCGGAACTTCAAAACACAAAAAAAATTTCTATCATGAAAAAGCGTGGCCACTATTCCCCCATAATTAGCGAGTTTGTCATGTTTTTGTTTATGTTTTACATTTTATTTTTACATTAACATTTTTAACAATAAAACAATGCAAATAACACGCGCAAATTATTTCTTTCTCTAATGGTTCACTTTTTTCACAAGAAACTTGACTCTAATTGTGGTTTTATGCACCAAATTTTCAAACTAAAAAAAAACAACTTTCATTTGTCTGAAAAAAATAAAGAAAAAACGGCCGAATGTCAAAAAACCTATCGAAAAACAAACTGGCTCGCTTGTTTTTAATGAAAGGTTGTATTTTTCTTGTATTTCGTTATTTTTTGAAATATAGTTTAGCGTAGGCACGCTGTAGTAGCTGTGAAAGCCTTCTGCAAATATAATGGTGCTGTAATTGCAAACAAATCAAACTCCTATATGACGCTACTTTATTTTCTATGTATTTTTCTTGTATTTTCTCTTATATTTTTCGTCGAGGGAACCAATAAGATTTCAATACTGGTGAAAATATGTGAACTATATTTGAAAAAACTAACGAAATACAAGAAAAATTCAACGTAGTTCATAAAAACAAACAAGCCAGTTTGTATTTCGATAGGATCTTTTGACATTAGGCAGTTTTTTCTTTATTTTTTCTGACAAATAAAAATTTTGTTTTTAGTTTCAAAATTTTGTCCATAAAAACACAATTAAATTCAAAGTGTAAATTGTGTGTGCAAATGAATTTTCAATAAGTGTACATTTTTTAGTTTTCATAGTGAACTTGGGTACAGAAATTCAAATTAAAAAGTTTTTCACAATAATTTGAAAAACTCTACGTTTTCTCTGCTTTTTTACAATTAAAGGAGTAACCCTCCGTAATAAATTTAACTTTTAATGAAAATCAATAACTCTGAACTGAACACTTTTCGCCATGCTATAAAATTAAAATGCTGTGGAACAGGAGCAACACTTTTGTGACTACATAAACCCTGTTTCAATCTTTTACGTCTCTGCACAGAACCCTAATCATGGTTCAATTATGTACAGGTTGGCTCATCTCATCAGCTGATTTTATTTATGTCATTGCATGGTCGAAGGGATTGTCAAAAGGAGATGGCAAACTCAAAATGAAACCAACACATTGGCAACATTTTACTTACACATACAAAAACTGCTAAGTTTTATGTTTCCATTCCATACCATTCGCACCAACCCCAATACACAGATTTTGACAATTTGAACAGACATATTTTGTTGCTTTACAGATGAGCCAACCTGTATATAGTTGAACCATGACCCTAATTGACCTTTTTCAACCGAAACAACAATGGCAACCCAGATTTTCCCGTTATGCCCACTTATGCGGCAGTTACTCACGAGCGTACGTACCAAAAACGTGTCAGCTGACACGACCTATCTTATGAGTGTGCAATGTAAACGAAAACTCACCGACGTGCAACGCCCGTACGTACGTAGCCCGGAACGTAGAAATCAAAACAATTTTGATTTTTTCCGTAAGAACGTGTCAGCTGATCGCTCTCTCACTAGACAGAGTTGCCTAGTAAACTTTTGTACGCTAATTTTTGACCGTTTGCAATTTTATGCAAAAACGCCTAATTAAAGTTTGAAAAATTGTGAAAATAATTCGAAATAATTATGTAAAAGTGCTGATTATAAATATTTTATCTATTTATACTTATTTAATATGTATTCCGGCCTTTTACAATATCAAAAACTAAATTGGAAAAAGTTGATGTTTCCATAAGCATACATGCAAAATGGCCAATGGCAACAGTGCTTATCTGTATACAATACACCATAGCGGAACGATACAAGGTGGCAGCATGGTGACATACCTACAAACATATATAAACGTTTCGTGTATTTTGTTTTTGTAAATTCGATGGACAAATGTCAAAATCGTAGTACGCCGAAAGTTGATGTATCAAATCAAATAAAAAAAGCTTAAAATCAGTTGTCCCATGCTGCCACCTTGTATCGTTGCGCCATGCAATACACACACAAATATGTTATGTACATGTACACAGACGCACACATTGATTCCTACGGGCTTGAGAGTTCGGTCAAACGTGCTTCGTACGACAAACGTCCTTACGTACGGCACACGTCGGTGGGTAACTGCCGCATTAAGCGAGTGCCTGTCAGAAAGAAGTCAACACACTTGTACTTGTACACTATGGTCAGCACGTATAAACTGTTAAAAGGTCAGGTAATATCAAGATTGCTAACGTAGTGAATAGTACTTCAGGCGACATTACGTTACAGGTAAATATACAATGAATAATATCAAGTAATTCCGCAGAACAGATAAATTTCGCTTTAGTAAAACGCGGTCTCCAAATTTAATGAACACAAGACATATTGAAAAAATTTAAAAAATACTATTCATTTCCCGGTAATTCTTACTTTAGCTCACAAGTGCCAATTATCGTCCAAAAATGTCGGGAAAGATGTTAAAAGACGCGTCCTTGATCCACGAACCCGAAAACGGGAATTAAAAAAATTAATTTATGGCAAAAGTTATTCCCAAAAAACCGAAAAGTGACAACGTGTAACTCCAAACGGGGGATGGAATACATAGTATTTTTGCAAAAAACACCTTTCTTGGTGGGTTCAACACTGGTCTGAGATCAATTTTATATACGCGCAAATTATTTTCCTGCACAATTTTTTTCTGTGTGTAACAAATTAAAATGACCACATGCCAATTTTCAACTTCTTTGACAAATATCTCTTGATTTCCGTTTTCGGAATTGTAGTTCTGATTCCAAATCACCCCTTTTGACACTTTTTTATCACTGAGAAGTTTTCGCTATGAAAAACCACTTTAAAAATCCGTAATAAGTATGTTTGTCCAGTTACGATAAACGCATTTACGTAATCGCATCACGTAATCGCATTAAGTTTACAGCGTACAGATGTTCATTGAACAAACATTTGACAACCTTGTAAAATTCTCCACTTTAAAATACAACCCAGTTTGTGATATTTGTTTATAAATACAACAGATTTTACAGTATGAGATTAAATTGACAACGAGCCTCTTTTGATAGCCAATATGAAAGTACTTTCAATATTAAACGGTATACGATTGCAGGCATTCTGCATCCAAAGAAGAAACTTCACTAGTTCCCTGGCAACAGCAGCAGCGGCAACACCACAATCAAGCACCATGACTGGGGTACACGACGCCCAACAAGCAATGGCATTAAAGGAGAACTGCATATTAGTAGATGTGAATGATAAGGCCATTGGCTTCAGCAGTAAAGAAGATTGCCACCGTGTCAATCAGGTGACGGGTGAAGTGAAATTACATCGTGCCTTTAGCGTATTCCTGTTCAATTCCAAGGGAGAGATGCTGGTGCAAAAGCGTTCGCTACATAAGGTATGTTTTGCTATTTAAATGTAGTTTCTAATTTTACCAGATTCCTACCTGCATGTATATAAATGTAAATATGTATGTGCCTATCTTTGCATGTTAGATCACATTTCCCGACACCTATACGAATGCTTGCTGCAGTCATCCATTACATGATATTGAATTAGAACGTGAAGAGGCAAATGCCATTGGTGTACGTAGAGCGGCACAGCGACGTTTGAATATTGAGCTTGGTATACCAACAGCACAAGTGCAACCAGAAAATTTTCACTATTTAACTCGTATACATTACAAAGATAAGGGTGATGGAGTATGGGGGGAACATGAAATCGATTATATACTACTCCTACAAAACGATGTCGATCTTAATCCAAATGAGAATGAAGTAAGCGAAGTGCGCTATGTCAAACGAAGTGAAATTGATGAAATTGTTAAGAATTTCAATGCTCCATTGACACCATGGTTTAAATTGATTTTACAACATAAGCTGAAAGAGTGGTGGGATAATTTGAATCAATTGGAAAAGTGCGAGGATACCAAAAACATTCTACGCTTTTCTTGAATAATAAAAACATAGTAAACGAGTATAAGCTTTATACGAGAATCGCTTTATTTTAAATATTATACATTTAATTTGTACAGTAAACAAAATCTAAAGCAAAATGCATCAGCATCCAAGAATTCATTTTGTGAAATCTTTATATCAAAATTTAATTCAATTTAAATGCCATTGTATACAACAATATTTTATCGACGTTATACGTTTTTAAAACGAATTCTGAAATATGCCCGTTTTGAGGCCAAAACTATCGGGTGTAACAAACACTATTTGCATATACTACTTCTGTTCAATTGTCGTATACTCATATCAGTCTTATTATAAGTATTATTACACTCTCTAAGAATATAACAAAAGCAACAAAAAGCGGTTCATATATTGCGAATACTAGTTACTACAGGCTATACCAAAGAAATTTTTATGAGACATTATTATTGTTTTATAATGCATGAGTCCTTCTAAGTAAATTCCACAACACTTTGACACGATACCTCCTTTGATCATATTTACTTAATACTTCATTAAATATTTTAAAGGAGAAAGTATTAATTTTTGAGCAAATATTGAAAAAATAAACTTAATATAAACAAGTAAGGAAGGCTAAGTTCGGGTGCAACCGAACATTACATACTCAGTTGAGAGCTATGGAGACAAAATAAGGGAAATCACCATGTAGGAAAATGGACCTAGGGTAACCCTGGAATGTGGTTGTATGACATGTGTATCAAATGGAAGGTATTAAAGAGTATTTTAAGAGAGAGTAGGCCATAGTTCTATTGATGGACGCCATTTAGGGATATCGCCATAAAGGTGGACCAAGGCTGACTCTAGAATTTGTTTGTACGATATGGGTATCAAATGAAAGGTGTTACTGAGCATTTTAAGAGGGAGTGGGCCTTAGGTCTATCGGTGGACGCCTTTTCGAGATATCGCCATTAAGGTGGACTAGGGGTGACTCTAGAATGTGTTTGTACGATATGGGTATCAAATGAAAGGTGGTAATGAGTATTTTAAAAGGGAATGGGCTTTAGTTCTATAGGTGAACGCCTTTTCGAGAAATCGCCATAAAGGTGGACCAGGGGTGACTCTAGAATATGTTTGTACGATATGGGTATCGAATGAAAGCTGTTAATGAGTATTTTGAAAAGGAGTGATCCTTAGTTCCATAGGTCGACGCCGTTTCGAGATATCGCCATATCAAACGAAAGGTGTTACTGAGCATTTTAAGAGGGAGTGGGCATGAGGTCTATAGGTGGACGCCTTTTCGAGAAATCGTCATTAGGGTGGGCAGGGGTGACTCTAGAATGTGTTTGTACGATATGGGTATCAAACGAAAGGTGTTACTGAGCATTTTAAGAGGGAGTGGGCATTAGGTCTATAGGTGGACGCCTTTTCGAGAAATCGCCATTAGGGTGGGCCAGGGGTGGCTCTAGAATGTTTGTACGATATGGGTATCAAACGAAAGGTGTTACTGAGCATTTTAAGAGGGAGTGGGCATTAGGTCTATAGGTGGACGCCTTTTCGAGATATCGCCATTAGGGTGGGCTAGAGGTGACTCTAGAATGTGTTTGTACGATATGGGTATCAAATGAAAGGTGGTAATGAGTATTTTAAAAGGGAGTAATCCTTAGTTCAATAGGTGGTCGCCTTTTCGAGATATCGCCATAAAGGTGGACCAAGGGTGGCTCTAGAATGTTTGTACGATATGGGTATCAAACGAAAGGTGTTACTGAGCATTTCAAGAGAGAGTGGGCATTAGGTCTATAGGTGGACGCCTTTTCGAGATATCGCCATTAAGGTGGGCCAGGGGTGACTCTAGAATGTTTGTACGATATGGGTATGAAACGAAAGGTGTTACTGAGCATTTTAAGAGGGAGTGGACATTAGGTCTATAGGTGGACGCCTTTTCGAGATACCGCCATTAGGGTGGGCCAGGGGTGACTCTAGATTGTTTGTACGATATGGGTATCAAACGAAAGGTGTTACTGAGCATTTTAAGAGGGAGTGGGCATGAGGTCTATAGGTGGACGCCTTTTCGAGATATCGTCATTAGGGTAGGCAGGGGTGACTCTAGAATGTGTTTGTACGATATGGGTATCAAACGAAAGGTGTTACTGAGCATTTTAATAGGGAGTGGGCATTAGGTCTATAGGTGGACGCCTTTTCGAGATACCGCCATTAGGGTGGGCCAGGGGTGACTCTAGAATGTTTGTACGATATGGGTATCAAACGAAAGGTGTTACTGAGCATTTTAATAGGGAGTGGGCATTAGGTCTATAGGTGGACGCCTTTTCGAGATATCGCTATTAGGGTGGGCCAGGGGTGACTCTAGAATGTTTGTACGATATGGGTATCAAACGAAAGGTGTTACTGAGCATTTTAATAGGGAGTGGGCATTAGGTCTATAGGTGGACGCCTTTTCGAGATACCGCCATTAGGGTGGGCCAGGGGTGACTCTAGAATGTTTGTACGATATGGGTATCAAACGAAAGGTGTTACTGAGCATTTTAATAGGGAGTGGGCATTAGGTCTATAGGTGGACGCCTTTTCGAGATATCGCTATTAGGGTGGGCCAGGGGTGACTCTAGAATGTTTGTACGATATGGGTATCAAACGAAAGGTGTTACTGAGCATTTTAATAGGGAGTGGGCATTAGGTCTATAGGTGGACGCCTTTTCGAGATACCGCCATTAGGGTGGGCCAGGGGTGACTCTAGAATGTTTGTACGATATGGGTATCAAACGAAAGGTGTTACTGAGCATTTTAAGAGGAAGTGGGCATGAGGTCTATAGGTGGACGCCTTTTCGAGATATCGTCATTAGGGTGGGCAGGGGTGACTCTAGAATGTGTCTGTACGATATGGGTATCAAACGAAAGGTGTTACTGAGCATTTTAAGAGGGAGTGGGCATTAGGTCTATAGGTGGACGCCTTTTCGAGAAATCGCCATTATGGTGGGCCAGGGGTGACTCTAGAATGTTTGTACGATATGGGTATCAAACGAAAGGTGTTACTGAGCATTTTAAGAGGGAGTGGGCATTAGGTCTATAGGTGGACGCCTTTTCGAGATATCGCCATTAGGGTGGGCCAGAGGTGACTCTAGAATGTGTTTGTACGATATGGGTATCAAATGAAAGGTGGTAATGAGTATTTTAAAAGGGAGTAATCCTTAGTTCAATAGGTGGTCGCCTTTTCGAGATATCGCCATAAAGGTGGACCAAGGGTGACTCTAGAATGTTTGTACGATATGGGTATCAAACGAAAGGTGTTACTGAGCATTTTAATAGGGAGTGGGCATTAGGTCTATAGGTGGACGCCTTTTCGAGATATCGCTATTAGGGTGGGCCAGGGGTGACTCTAGAATATTTGTACGATATGGGTATCAAACGAAAGGTGTTACTGAGCATTTTAATAGGGAGTGGGCATTAGGTCTATAGGTGGACGCCTTTTCGAGATATCGCCATTAGGGTGGGCCAGAGGTGACTCTAGAATGTGTTTGTACGATATGGGTATCAAATGAAAGGTGGTAATGAGTATTTTAAAAGGGAGTAATCCTTAGTTCAATAGGTGGACGCCTTTTCGAGATACCGCCATTAGGGTGGGCCAGGGGTGGCTCTAGAATGTTTGTACGATATGGGTATCAAACGAAAGGTGTTACTGAGCATTTTAATAGGGAGTGGGCATTAGGTCTATAGGTGGACGCCTTTTCGAGATATCGCCATTAGGGTGGGCCAGAGGTGACTCTAGAATGTGTTTGTACGATATGGGTATCAAATGAAAGGTGGTAATGAGTATTTTAAAAGGGAGTAATCCTTAGTTCAATAGGTGGACGCCTTTTCGAGATACCGCCATTAGGGTGGGCCAGGGGTGGCTCTAGAATGTTTGTACGATATGGGTATCAAACGAAAGGTGTTACTGAGCATTTTAATAGGGAGTGGGCATTAGGTCTATAGGTGGACGCCTTTTCGAGATATCGCTATTAGGGTGGGCCAGGGGTGACTCTAGAATATTTGTACGATATGGGTATCAAACGAAAGGTGTTACTGAGCATTTTAATAGGGAGTGGGCATTAGGTCTATAGGTGGACGCCTTTTCGAGATATCGCCATTAGGGTGGGCCAGGGGTGACTCTAGAATGTGTTTGTACGATATGGATATCAAATTAAAGGTATTAATGAGGGTTTTAAAAGCGAGTGGCCCTTAGATGTATATGTGAAGGCGTTCTCGGGATATCGACCAAAATGTGGACCAGGTGATCCAGAAAATCATCTGTCGGGTACTGCTAATTTATTTATATATGGAATACCACTAACAGTATTCCTGCCAAGATTCCAAGGGCTGTTGATTTCGCCTTGTAGAACTTTTTCATTTTCTTCTACTTAATATGGTAGGCGTCACACCCATTTTACAAAGTTTTTTCCAAAGTTATATTTTGCGTCAATAAACCAATCCAGTTACAATGTTTCATCCCTTTTTTCGTATTTGGTATAGAATTATGGCATTTTTTTATTTTTCGTAATTTTCGATATCGATAAAGTGGGCGTGGTTATGGTCGGATTTCGGCCATTTTTTATATCGAGATAAAGTGAGTTCAGATAAGTACGTGTGCTAAGTTTAGTAAAGATATATCGATTTTTGCTCAAGTTATTGTGTTAACGGCCGAGCGGAAGGACAGACGGTGGACTGTGTATAAAAACTGGGCGTGGCTTCAACCGATTTCGCCCTTTTTCACAGAAAACAGTTAACGTCGTAAAATCTACTCCCCTACCAAATTTCAAAAGGATTGGTTAATTTTTGTTCGACTTATGGCGTTAAAAGTATCCTAGACAAATTAAATGAAAAAGGGCGGAGCCACGCCGATTTTGAAATTTTCTTTTATTTTTGTATTTTGTTGCACCATATCATTACTGGAGTTGAATGTTGACAGAATTTACTTATATACTGTAAAGATATTAAATTTTTTGTAAAAATTTTACTTTAAAAAAAAATTTTTTTTAAAATTCCCCGATTTTGCTAATTTTTATTAAGCGTACATATAGTAATAGTAGTAACGTTCCTGACAAATTTCATCATGATATCTTCAACGACTGCCAAATTACACCTTGCAAAAGTTTTAAATTACCTTCTTTTAAAATTGGGCGGTGCCACGCCCATTGTCCAAAATTTCACTAATTTTCTATTCTGCGTCATAAGTTCAACTCATCTACCAAGTTTCGTCGCTTTATCGGTCTTTTGTAATGAATTATCGCACTTTTCGGTTTTTCGAAATTTTCGATATCGAAAAAGTGGGCGTGGTTATAGTCTGATATCGTTCATTTTAAATAGCGATCTGAGATGAGTGCTCAGGAACCTACATACCAAATTTCATCAAGATACCTCAAAATTTACTCAAGTTATCGTGTTAACGGACGGACGGACGGACGGACGGACGGACGGACGGACATGGCTCAATCAAATTTTTTTTCGATCCTGATTATTTTGATATATGGAAGTCTATATGTATCTCGATTCCTTTATATATGTACAACCAACCGTTATCCAATCAAACTTAATATACTCTGTGAGCTCTGCTCAACTGAGTATAAAAATTGGGTTTGTTATTTTCTTTATGAAGTTAATGTTAGAAAAAATTACTATTTTGTACGTTAGATTAGAAAAAAACAAAATGATCTTTTTGTTGTTTTTTAAAATACCAACTATTTTTCTTAGGTTTTATCTTAAAATAATTTCTTAAAATAATTCAACAAAAAAATAATATTTGTTACTACTTTGCAGTTTTTTTTCGATATACATATGTATAAAAGGTTTTAAAATTAAATTGGTAAAAATTAAATTTAATATATTTGTTTTAGCAATTTGTATATAAAAAAAAATTGTGCTTAACCTTTTTCATTGGGAGGGTGGGTTGGAGGATTCTTGTTCTGTGAAACGATGAAATAATGAAAAAAATTCGTATATTTTAATAAATTTTGTTTTCAATTCATCTTTTCACAGAACAAGAATCCCACCACTGACCGAATAATATGATTTCAAAAATAGAACTCTTCCAATAATTGAAAGGGCTAAACTACATGTATTATAGTTTATGATAAACGAAAAAAAAAAAAAATATATATAAAAAAAGCTTTGATCTATTCCATAATAAAAGATTTTTATTTCGCGTTGCTGCACAATTATGATTGGCGCTTCCAAACACTTCGAGCCGCCTATTCAATTGTTAAATTCTTCTGAAAAAAAAAGAACGAACTTCGTTGAAGGAACATGGATTGGCCCACATACTTACATTTACATATTTAAGAAAAAAAATTTATTAAAACAACTGTTTTAAAATTATTCAAACAAATTTTGAGTTTATTTATTTATGTAAATCTTCTATGCTATATATGTATATGCGGATATGTATGTATGTATAAATAACAATAGAGTACCGTAATGAAAAATGATCACATTTTCTGTGTTTCTATGCGCGTAACCTCTGGCTTAAAAGCTAAATATGACTAAAATTTGCATATATATGTATGTAGATGCGTGTCTGTATCGTATATCATTATCCATAAAAACATTTCGCAGCAGCACAAAACAAATAACGAACAATATCAATAATAAATATTTACAAGTTAAAGGCGTAAAAAAATAACTTATGAAATACTAAAAAAACAAATATACATACATAAAACTAGGGTGTTAAGTCAGCTGCACCTTGACTCAAAATTGGCTTCTTCTGTTTTTTAAAAGTACCGAAAAGCACTCTTGTTATGCGTTTTTACGTTTTAATTCAACAATGATTGCATATTAATTTAATTTTAATGGCATATAGGCATACAAGGGTGGTGCTAATGTCGATGTATTGTGTTAATTGTGTATAATGTTTTATTGGTCAAATAAAAACGCCATTGGACGGAGCTTAAAGTACAAGTTCATATACATATGTATAGATTCACTAAGATCAAATACATTTTTGGTACACCTTTTACTCTTGATTCACATTCCGTTTTTCAGTCCAATATTAATTTGCCTTTTCCTTTTTTTAGTTTTATTTTCATAGGAAGCGATATACATATGTATTTATGCAATACACACGCAATTTAAACGATTCATAAATTTGGCTGCTTAATGAGTATATAAAGGACTTGCATGTGTTCGAAAAAACACGTCGTTGTTAATAAATAATGAACAAAAAATAATAATTAAATCGTTTTCGATAAATATTTGCTGGTTATGGCGTATAGTTCTTTCTTGGTCGTTTTGGTGCAGTTTTCCTCACAACAATAGTTTGATTTTCGCACATTTCTTAAGGCACTTTCGAAGTCTTGCAAATCATTGCGTTAATAATAGCTTGATAAATGTATGTATAATGATGATTTATGACCACATATTGCGTGTATTTATAAAAAATTTGGCACTTGCTTTTTTTCTAATTTCTTAACAATGAATTATTTGCTTATATGGTTGTTTAATAATGTAAGTCGAGTGCTTCTTCATTCATCTTTAATTTTTAGATGCTTTAAGCTCTCAACCAAAGCAGTCTAGAAAAGTGTCATCACAGTCATTGATATTTTAGGATAACCCAAAGAGTTTTAATGCATTGAATGCAGTGGCTAAAGCTACTTCATCTGGGGTCTTATTCATGAATGCAGCTATCATTTCTACTATGGCAGGTAAACTACAGGGCTCATTACGTTGAAAAGTGCAATATCTGAAAAGCAAGAAAAATTAAGAATTATACAGATTGTTAGCTTAGTTCTCAAAGTGCCTAACCAACAAATTTGAAAATTCTTAGAAGAAGCAAAATAATTTTTTTTTACATTCACTACATGCAGATGCAGCCTTTCAAAAACGGCATAACTCAGTTCTTAGACGTTTTAACTCTTTCTAATATTTGCTGCGGGTGTGTTTTAATACCTATATCATACCAAAATCAGTGAAAAACGCAGTATGAAAAATCTGTTGGTTAGCACCTATAAAGTTAACTATATATACATGTTTATGTATACGGGTGTTTGAGATATATACAAAGGCCACAAGCTGACCTACTCACCTATGCAAGTATAAAAGTGAGCGTTCTGTTATTCCAGTCTTAACATGTTGCGGTAACTTGGAAGCTCTTGTATTTGGATACATGAATGGCGAATCCGTTTCAACGAGCAGTCTATCAATAGGAAGTGTTCCATTTTCTAAGAGTTTACGTACTCCACTATCTGATTTGTCCTGTTATGAAAGAGGTACTAGTTTAATACGTTATTCGTGGTGGTCATATCAAATCGTTTCGCGAAGTAGTCGGGCTAGAATATTAAGGTGATAACTCCGGAGCATAAAAGTTAGCCATCATTTTTAGGTGACTCAAGTTTGAAGATAGCATATTAAAATAAAAGCGCGATGGTGCGTATATTTACCCCTTAGGCCTGGTTTTTAAGTGCGAGTTTAATCTCAAGTTAAAGGTGACTACACCATTTCCAATTGTAAATGAGAAAGCGTTGTTATTGTATTAACGATAAAGACACTCCCCGAAGGTTTTGGGGAGTGTTATCGATGTTGATGGTCCTTTGCCGGAGACAGATACGGTACACTCCGGCAACAAAGCACCATAAGAGTACTAGCCTGCCCATCTCGGGAACGATTAATATAACCACATTAAACCCCAGCGGGTTAGGGGGTCAGAATATACCCGCGGTAGGTATGATTGTCGTAAGAGGCGACTAAAATACCAGATTCAAGGGGCTGTGTAGCGCAACCCTCAGGTTGGCAGCGCTATATATAGCTTCTCCAGCCCAATTGTCAACCTCAACTAGCCGCGTCGAATCCTGTTTCACTAACAGACGAGGCTCTGGCGACCCTAAGTTCCTGCTGGAACTTGGGGTTGGGGAGGGAGGGGATGTCCTGAAGGTTTAATGTGGCCACATAAATCGTTCCCGAGAATGTCGGGCTAGCGCCTTAATGGTGCTGTGGTACCGGAGCGTACCGGATCTGTATCCGGCAAAGGACCATCACATCGATAACACTCCCCAAAGCCTTCGGGGAGCAACCTTATCGCCACAACAACAACAACAAAAACAACAACCTCATTAAACCTTCTAGGCCATGACAATTGTAAATGAGAATAGTCAATTGTAAATGTGAAACCGGCATATGGAAATGAGATTAGTCAATTGTAAATGCGAAAGCATCATATAGAAATGAGAACAGTCCCTTGTAAATGAGAAAGCGTTAAATGAAAATGCGAAAATGTAATTTGAAATTGAGAATATTAAAATGGTAATAAAGATAAGCTATGTATGTGGCAACGGTCATATCCTCTTAGGATAATAAGACTATATGGAAAATTGTCGACCGATATCTTGGAGTGAGAAGCATTTCCATGAAACGACGTTGAATGCTCTCTCGCAGTTTCCTTCAGTTTCTGATCTCTTTGCTCCATCCTCCGATTGATCTACATAAATATTGCAGCTATTGCTCTACTCTACTTTTTCCCAGAGTCTCGACGGGGATCAGCATTAGCGGGCACAGTGCTAAATGCAGGACTTCCGTACAACTGACTATTATCATTTCCATATGACGCTTTCGCATTTACATCTGACTCTCTCAGTTCCATCTGACACTCTCAGTTCCATCTGACTATTCTCAAATACAAATTAAGCTTTCGCGTTTTCATTTGAAGCTATCTCATTTACAAATGACTATTCTCATATCGCAGTGACTCTTCGTATTTACAATTGACTATTCTCATTTTCATATGACGGTTTTTCATTTAAAATTTACTGATATTTCTAAGTGGCGCTTTATCATTTACTAGTGAAATGGCGGCCACCGTGGTGTGATGGTAGCGTGCTCCGCCTATCACACCGTATGCCCTGGGTTCAACTCCCGGGCAAAGCAACATCAAAAATTTTAGAAATAAGATTTTTCAATTAGAAGAAAATTTTTCTAAGCGGGGTCGCCCCTCGGCAGTGTCTGGCAAGCGCTCCGATTGTATTTCTGCCATGAAAAGCTCTCAGTGAAAACTCATCTGCCTTGCAGATGCCGTTCGGAGTCGGCATAAAACATGTAGGTCCCGTCCGGCCAATTTGTAGGGAAAAATCAAGAGGAGCACGACGCAAATTGGAAGAGAAGCTCGGCCTTAGATCTCTTCGGAGGTTATCGCGCCTTACATTTATTATTTTTTTTTATTTGAAATGGTGTTGCTATAAAATTTTGCTGCTCATTTGAGCTACATAAATTTTGTGTTAAAAAGTATTAATATTGTTTTAGAAATTCGTGTACATTAACATGGATACACTTTTTTGTTTCTTTTTTTTTTTTTTTTTGTTCAAAGCAACTAGAATATGCCAAGATTTTTGTAATTTTCGTAACTGGTAAAATTAGCCGCATAGGATAAGGGTAAAAGCGGCCGAAGTGGCAGGGTTAATTTCTACCCATCATTTAGTTTATACTCGCACTGAAGAATCGCCCCTTATTCATAAACCTAACCTACAAAAAGAAATTTGTATGGAGGTCATTTTAAGAAGGTTCATAAACGTTTTATATTTTTATGAACAAGGGAGTTGTGGGCTATTCCAGTATTACCTTGCACAAATAACCAGTTAAACTAATATAGAATCTTCTATTCAGATATTTAACTGCATCTTCCGTTGTGCCCATAAATCCTCTTATGATTATAGGCGGTAAATTCTCGAACCTGTGTGTGTATAAAAAATGAATATTCAAACAAATCTATAAAATACTTTCATACTTATCAAGTATATCCAGTACATCTTGTTGCGCGGAACGTTCATGTATCAAGAGTGACTTATTCAAATTACAAGCTAAACGTATTTGTTTTTCAAAAATTAGTTTTTGCGTTTCAGGCTCGGAGAAGTCACGTTGATAATCTAAACCACATGGACCGATAGCGACGCATTCCAGTGATGCCGCAATATGTTCAAATTCGAACCAAGTATTTGGTTCTTCTATGATCGATTTTGAGTCGTGTGGATGTATGCCAGCAGTCGAGTAAATTATATCGGGATATATACGTGATAGACGTAGGGCTTCTTTGCTAGATTTCACTGATGTACCTGGAACCATAATTTTTTGGACACCTATATAAAGATAAGGTTTTGTATCAAATGTTGAGTTTTTACAGATATGTAAAAAAGACAATAAATATAGTTAGATTATATCAATTTTTTTATTTATTTTATATCTGCGGTCTTATTAGGTTGCCGTAGGTTAGGTTAAGTCAGGTTTAAGTGGCTGCCGTCCGCATAGAAGCGGCACACCTAGGCCTTTATAGGCGCATTGTGAAACCACACGGATTTCTTCCTACACTCTCCTAATCAAACCACTTCTTTGAGTTTGTGAAGCTAACTAAGCGTCGTATTTACCCTAGCTCTATCAGTCAGATCTACGAGAAACATCTTGCGCATAAAACGTTGCCTTCTTCTACCGAGAGCTAGACATTCGCAGAGTAGATGTCTTTCAGGCAATTCCTCGTTGCCGCAGCTTCTACAATAGTAGTTAAATGGAGCCCCAATCATCCCTCTTACGAAGGGTGAGAAGCTCTCGCGATCTCTTCTCATTCCATTCCGGCCATATGAGTTTCGCCGTGTTGCAATCGTCCTGATGCTTCCATCTGGTTTCGGCTTCCATCAGTACAGCCTCCTTTATCTTGAGCTTGCAGGTGGAGAGTGTCATGTCCAACCTCTTCCAGGATGGCGAAAGTGGAAGGGAGGTACCCTTTTTGTAAGCTCATCCGCCATGTTGTTGTTGTTGTTGTAGCGATTAGTTACTCCCCGAAGGCTTTGGGGAGTGTTATCGATGTGATGGTCCTTTGTCGGATACAGATCCGATACGCTCCGGTAACACAGCACCATTAAGGTGCTGGCCCGACCATCTAGGGAACGATTTATATGGCCACATTAAACCTTCAGGCCATCCCTCCCTCCCCACCCCCAAGTTCCATGAGGAGCTTGGGGTCGCCAGAGCCTCGTCTGTTAGTGAAACGGGATTTGCCGCTCGAAGGTGAGGTTGACAATTGGGTTGGAGAAGCTATATATTGCGCTACACAACCCTTTGAATCCCGCTCATCCGCCATCTTATTACCTGGTATGCCCCTATGTCCTGGAATCCATGCCAGATGCAGAATAAACTGTTCAGCCATCACGTTAATTGATCTGCGACAGCCTATTACAGTTTCAGAATTAGTTCTGTCAGAGTCAAAGGCTGCTTGACTGTCTGAGAAAATGTTAATGTGCTTCTGAGAGACTACCCTCTGCCTAAGGCTGTGCACAGCTTCTTGTATAGCCGCAAGCTCGGCCTGAAATACGCTACAGTGATCCGGAAGGCGAAACGATCTTTGTATGTCCAATCGTTCCGAATAGACATCGTTGGGCGATACAAGATAATCTATGACTACCCCTATTAGTTGGACAATGGGTGTGTAAATTCTTACATATATGTGCATACCTTTACAACTAATTTACGATTGACTGGGCACAACATTTTTATCTTAAAAAGTCATAAAAAAGACCTCAATGTGAACACAATAGCTATATTACATATGTTTATGTCTTGGTGCAGACATTTAATACAGAAATCGACATGGCAATAGCTATATGTTATCCATAATACTACAGAGCCTATCCATTGTCTTACCTGCATCTTTTGCTCTTTGTATAACCGATTCCAGATCACGGCTATATTTTTTATTTGTTAAATTAGCACCTGCATCTATCACAATAAGATTTTCGAAACAATGTTTCATATCCATATCCACAACGACTCCCAAACCAGTGCTACTGCCCACCGCATCAGTCATATCAGCGACTGCACCAGTTTCTTTGTTCTTACCTGATGAGGCAGCACCAGCAATAGATTGTGCCATTGAGTATAGTTGTTGTCAATAATATGCTGAATAATTATTAAGTTTTGTTATCTGCGAGTATATATTTGCACGTTGGCTGCTGACAAAAATAGGAATGACGAAATAAAAACACAGCACACAATGAGACAATGAGCAAACCAAGGAAGACCTCAAAAGGTGCAATAGCTATTATCAATATTTTAAGTATTCAGTGTAATGAGCGAAGTAAAAGTGTTATTGAAATTGTATAATACAGTTGTAGCACCTTAAAAAAGATAATTTGCGTATGGAATTATAACGAAAATGATTTATTTAATTACAACGACTGCTGGCAGATGGCGACCAAGAAAATTTTAGTAAAATACTCACAGCGCTGCCATATTTTGCAAGAAGTGTTTTGTTTTTCTTTTTTTTTTGTGCTAATGGCAGCCTTAAAAAGGAGGCACAGTAGTTTTGGCCGTACAAAATGATGCCTTTATAGAAAAATTAAAAAAGGTTGAGAATAATAAATTAGTAAAGCTTATTAGAGGGATGGTAAATAGCACGCTTCTAATTGGTGGAATTTTATTTAACCTTTAGACCATCTAGATATTTTCTGTAATAGTCTAGAAGGTAAAAGTCTAGTTAGGGGGCGACTGCTAATACGCTACCAAAAATATCGATAGAGGTGTCAAACGGCGCATATTGTTCTTGACAACAATAATCCGAAGGCGGAAAATAAAAATTCCAACTCGTTCAAAAGATATTAACAAAAATCCGAAAAATGACCCGCGGGTACCTCCGAAACCGGGGTGTAATCCATAGCATTTTTACCAGAACACCTTTCAGCGTTGGCGCCCTTCGGCCGCGCTTATAAAATGTTAACCTGGGTGGGTCCAACACCGGTTTGGAGATCAAAATTATTTCCGCGCAAAACATTTATGTTCACAATTTTTTTTGTGGATACCACATGAAAAATCTCCAACTTCAGCAGCAAATATCTTCGGACAGAGATAAAATTTTTCTCTTCCGCCTTCGGAATGGTTGTCGAGGTCAATACGCGTCTATTGACACCTCTCTCGATATTTTTTGACGCATATTAGCAGTCGACCCCTCAACTAGACATTTACCGTCTAGGGGGCTTAGAATATACCCGCGGGAGGTACACCTGTCGTAAGAGGCGACCAAAATTACCAAATTGATTCAAGGCAACCCTCCCTCGGGATGGCCTAGAAGGTTTAATGTGGTCATATAAATCGTTACCGAGATGGTCGGGCTAGTACCTTAATGGTGCTGTGATACCGGAATGTACCAGATCAATATCCGGCAAAGGACCATCAACATCGATAACACTCCTGAAAGCCTTCGGGGTGTGTCATTATCGTTAATACAACAACAACAACAACAACAACAACAACAGTCTTCGGCTGCTAATACGCGTCAAAAATTATCGGCAACAATAATCTGAAGGCGGAAAATAAAAATTTGAACTCGTTCAAAAGATATTAATGAATAACCGAAAAACGACGCCGGGCCCCTCCGAAACCGGGGGTGGGGTCCATAATATTTTTGCGCAGAACACCTTTCTGCGTTGGCGGCCTTCGGTCGCGCTTATAAAAAATTACAACGGCCGTCCACCAATGGGTTGGGATCTAAATTTGTTTCAATGCATAACAACATTACAACAACCACAAGAAAATTGTCAATTTCAACCGTAAATATCTCCGAACAGAGAAAACTTTTTTCCGCCTTCGGATTACTGTTGTCGAGGTCAATACGTCTATTTTGACACCTCTCTCGAAATTTTTGGATGCGTATTAGCAGTCGACCCCTGTTCTAGACTTTTACTACATTTTCAACCGCTTGATAAAAGCACATGCAGATCCAATTTTGAAATGCACGAACCTCTTCGTTGGCTGTGTACTGATTTCAATAAGCACTGCAAAAGCACTGATACGTGTGACTCACTCCTCGTAATAAAAAATATCTATTGACTACCTACCTTAAATACGCAATGATTTGGGTGGGCGGCTTAGAATCATGTCCTTTCCAACCTCCTACATATCGCAGCCCTACTTATTGTGTGTTAAATATACATCAGCTGCTCGAAATCATGTCCATTCCGACAGCACTAATAATCAATTCCCGTGGCTCGGCATCACAGTCCATCCCGACAACTGGTTTAATAATGTACTTACATACTTTATGATGTAAATTTTGTCCATCTTGCATCTGTACAGTAAATCCGTAACTACATTTAGTCTGATTAATGGTTAAATTTGTAGACTAATAAATAAATAAATAAATGAAACTTTATATTCGTTTGTAATGGCGTAGGTTTGATTAACTTACATGAACGCATACAGGTAGATAGCTTGGAAACATTGGCTTGGCTCATTTCATCATTCGCCAATGACGGTTAACCGCCTAGGCGACTTTGGTCGTTACGCAACACGTCAAGTCAGTTATCGCTGCTATCTCCATATTCTATTCCTTATGATGAAATTATGTATAAAAAAAAATAAATGTAAGGCGGGATAACCTCCGAAGAGATTTAATGCCGAGATTCCCTTTAAATGTGCGTCGTGCACCTTTTTTAATTTTCCTACAAATTGGAGGGACGGGACCTTCTTATTTTATGCCGACTCCGAACGGAATCTGAGAAGCAGATGAGTTTTCGATGAGAGCTTTTCATGGCAAAAGTACACTCGGAGTAATTGCCAAACATTGTCGAGGGGCGATCACGCTTAGAAAAATTTTCTCTAATTGAAAAAACTTGTTTCTAAAATTTTGATGTTGCATTGCCCGGGGCGAACCCAGGATCTTCGGTGTGGTAGGATGAGCACGCTACCATCACACCACTTCCGTCAAATTTTTAATAACAGAACTTAAGTTCTTATAGTGTAAGCGTTCCCATCCCGAAAAATATCTATAAGTTGTAAATTTGTCCCTAGAACTGATCCACCTTGGTCTGGAGTAGGGAGTTAAAGTAAAACGCTGTTTACATTGATCGATTTCCCAATTAATATTTTAAAATTGAATGGTGTAAACGGGTGTGCGTCAATTGCAAGCCACAAAGTTGGTAGTTGTGTTGAGATACTTAGAGAGCAAGATTTATACTTTTCGATTGCCTACGTAGTCCAAAATAGTATTTGAACTGCTGAGTGAAATATCATCCTATCTGGGCTGCCCTTTCGAAAACGCCCTATCTCAGAATTCGGTTGAAAATCGCTCTCTCGAAGATTTTATTTCAAAAATGCCTTATCAGAGCTCGAATTCAAAATATTTTTTGACATTAGCTAAGGTGTTTATGAAACGAATTGCGAGATAGGGTGCTCTTCTACAGAAATCTGAAATAGGGCGTTATTTAAACGTTTTCTGAGATAGGACGTTTTCGAAACGGCAGCCGAGATAGGGTGAAATTCCACTCAGCAGCGATTTTTGGCAAGAGTTATACTTCGTTTGTTTTATTAGCTGTCTGTTAATGCCGTGTTCTCAGCTAGACGAAGCCCTTCATATCCGTCAACAATATCGTGGCTGCCACGATATACGCTTATTCGTTCTTTGATGACAGGTAGTACTTCGTCCTGCCCACGCTCACCGCAGGCCCTATTTTCGTACTCGTTCAGTAAAAAAAAACCTTTAACATTTCAAATAAAATTTCCTTTATTTGATAACTTTTCCTTCTATTAAGTAAGTTTAATATGTCGCATTTATTTTTATATTAATGTATGCATTTTGGAATATCTAACGATGATAATTGTTTTTTTTTGTTATGAATACGGCATGGCAATTAAAATCGACTATTTCTATTATTAGGTATTGTTCGTAGGTTGGTATGAATATGTTTTATATTTCTTGTGTTAATCTCAATAACAAAATAAAATTACAAATTATAGTTATAGTTATGTTTACTAGAGGTAATACTATGTACGATACACTAGCATACATACATATATGTATATTTATTATATAATTTTTTTTATTACATACTATTTTTGCTGAATATTTTTTTTATTTTCTTGTAAAATAAACAATTTTATTAGCAAAATAAATACAAAATGCATTTCTTTTTTCATTTTTTCTGATACTTTCTCTCTTACATCAAAGTACAAATGTTAATACATAAAAATCTGTTTGTGTATAAAAAATAGGTAAACGTTTAATTTAATATGTTTCTGTAAATTATTTAAAACTATGCACTTTCTACAGTTTAAATGTTTATATGTATTAGTGTACCTTGTAGATTTTTTGCTACATATGAGTCGACATATATAAAAATTGCCTTACAACACGTTTGCACATGCACTAATCTGCAATAAATTCACATATATGGCATCCCTAAAAACTGGATTATTAGCTGTAAAATTTAAGCGGGAGTACAGCCGGAGTCATTGGTGCCGTATGTCGTATCGCTGTATCCGTATCCCTAACGTAATCAGCTGTTTATCGTTACGACGGTAAACCAAAACCCAATTGGTTGGCTACGATACGGTTACGACCTTAGCGGCACCAATAATCGATTGCATTGATTCTCATAAGGTTGGTCGAATCAGCTGTTATAAGGTTACCGATACGGTTACCGATAAAGCACCAATGTCTCCAGCTTACGTCGCATCACTGTAGTCGTATCCCTAACGTAATCAGCTGTTTATCGTTACGGCGGTAAACCAAAACAAGGGAAGCACCTTAACGTTAAGCTAATCGTTTATCAAAAAATTGCCACCGTTTCCGTTGAAACACTTCGAAATATTATCGATAAAGAAATTATCAAGATAAATTGTATCTCGTTTTTAACCGAAACGAAAAGCTTTCGTTAACGTTAAAAGCGTTAACAAAAACGTGATACTTTATGTTTGAATTGTGCTGGCAATGCTATAGCCATGGTGTAGCCGTAAGGTGGTAACAGCGAGCTGACATACACACACACAAACTCCATGTAATTTGTTTGTATAATTCGTTGGTGGTAATGTCAAAAATACTCTGAGAAATGTTCGCACTGTCAAAATTCATGAGAAAAGTTGCAATCAGCTTGGCTAATGCTTTCATCTTTAATGACTCCGCCATCAATCAGCTTTGCCAGCATAGTTTGAAATTAATAATCAACATAAACGATTTGATTTCGTTTTGATATGGCAGAAAACGAAACAAAATCATTTCGTTAATTTGACGTTCTTAACGTTAATAAACGAAAATAAATGACTTTGTTTCGTTTATTAACGTTAATTATCCTAACGAAATGATATCGGTTCGTTGGTTAAGCATGCCTGCCAAAAACCAATTGGTTGGCTACGATACGGTTACGACCTTAGCAGCACCAACAATCGATTGCATTGATTCCCATAAGGTTCGTCGAATCAGCTGTTATAAGGTTACTAATACGGTTACCGATAAAGCACCAATGTCTGCAGCTTTACGCTTCCATTTAGAGATGATACCAGGTCTAAGAAAAAAAATTTTCAGCCCTATAATATGTTCATACTTACGTATTATCGAAGGAACAACTTTTATGGGAAATATAGTAATATAATTACCGGTTGGGAGTTAAGTACGAAAATAAATATAATCTCGTTATCGTACAATCATAAGCAAATTGCGGTATTGTTATTTTTGTTGCAGCGATAAGGACACTCCCCGAAGACGTGGAACCATCGATATGGTAAGCGGAGCACGCTGCCACGACATAACTTGTTTTCGTTTAAAATGAAACTTCTTTTTTATTTGTTTATAAAATTTGTGTTGGTTCGTTTCTAATTATAGGACTGAAATAATTGTTTTTTGATAAACTTGTTATCTTTGTATATGTTATATAATTACTTTTAACCCCGAGAAAAACCCGGGATTGTAATTTTAAAATGCCGAAATCCAGGGATTGCAAAAGATCTTAGGGGCTCGATGCCTTTTTCGTCTCTGGTTCAATGTCAAAATCGTACTTCGGCCGAAGATTAAATGTTAAATCAGATTAAGGCCCGGTTTTTCAGTAGTTGGTTAAGCTAAGCTTAAACTAATTTTGCTTAAACTCTAGTCAAATTTAAACCATGATCTTAATATTTTGTAAAACTATTCGAAGTCGGTTTAAAATGTTCCAACCAATCCATACGCATTCACGAATTTATATCTCACCCATAAGAATTAGATCTTCCTCATTTTGTGATTTTATCTAGCTATAAAACCGACTAGAAATGGTGATCTCTAGGCCTGTGTAAAATTATTGACTTTCTCTAGAACACGTTCATAGTTACAGTTAATGGGGAAACCTAATTTAATTACTAATTTTCGAACTTAACTCGTAATCTGTAATTAAATAACTGCTTTCATAACTGCTTCATATACTTTTTTTTTCGATGATTCAAGAAATGCCGACATATTTTCCTAGACCGAGAATATAAAGCGATAATAGCTGAAAATAGGTTAACCTATATCGATAAGCGGTGATAACTGAATACGGAAATTTTTACAGTTAAGGATTCGTATAATAGCGATATCGAATGTCGTTTAAAAAGTTAGGGGAGTCAATACGGAAGCGCCATTCTCAAACTTTTTTAATAGTATGAATGATTTTGGAAAAAATCAAGCGATTAGCCTTAAAAAGATGAGAAGCTTTAATAGACTCCGTAGACCTTGCTATTGAACACCCGATAACAAGCTAGTGTTTAGTACCAATGATTCGGCTACGAAGTGTTTGTGCATAAACATGGAGCTGATAGTTGGGCCACTGAAAATGCAATTAGATACATTAGCCATCATCCCGTCGCAATGATCCTGAGTCAGATAAATAATTTTGCATGTAAATGCAACCACAACGATTTGAGCCACATAAATCTAGATAGAAGTCTGGTTCAATTTGTGAGTCAGATAATTTGTTAATTATTTGTCTTAAGTTTAGCAATGTTGCCTTTAATAAATCTACTTTTTCAAAAATAGATATCGCTGCTTAGCCTTTCGCCGTATGAGTTAAATTAAAAACAGCGGCGACATGTGCCTATCACATTTCACGTGTGCAAAAATATCACGACCTCTGCTTCTCAAATCTCTCAATGATCCAGAGCATTCCCGTGAGAATTGAGCATGATACGGAGCTAGAAAACTCACTGGATGATGGCTATAGTGCTTTGACACCTTGAGGTTGAGCCCTAATGCAGGTACTCACGTCAAAAGTTGATTATGAGTACTCGTAGGGGTAGGAGAACGTGTCGAACAGTACCTGTAAGGTACGAAAGAGTAAAATGATATGTTTGGTAGTACGCGTAGAGGTATTAAGAGTACTCGCCCGCCACTACCCCTTCAGGTAGGTTGGTCTCTCCATAGGACATACTCAAACATAGGGAGTCACACCAGGCCATATTAAGATATCAACGGTGGATATAGTGGCATATTCCTTTGCGACTCATCCCGGATCCGCCCTAGAATGATCGCATTTTTTGCAGGGAAGTACTGGCATTGAAACTTTTGCTATTTTTTCTATTTTGCACAATAGCTGTCCCGCTGCAGAGTATGTATGTATGTGTAACTAGTGGTAATTGGTGCACGGTTTTTCTAAGTATTAAATGTTTTTACTAAGTACATTTTGCAAATGTAATATTACTTTTTTCAAATACAAACTCTGTGCAATTCTATCCAGTATTTGCTTCAGTTAAAATATTTTAGTAATTTTCCAGAAAAATATACATACGGCCGTTACAATTTAAACTAAATGAATCTTTTATTTCAAAATAAATTAAAAATTATTTTTTTCCTAAAAAAGGATCTCATGAGATATGTACATTATTCTGGCAATTCGCTCAGAAAACTGTAAATAGTGAAAACTAGTACGAAAACTTATTCGACTCAGTGTATTTATGTACTCGTATGTACGACGGCTTATTTGATTTAAAGGCCAATTAATGGTGACTTATAACCATAACCAGATAAAACCGCTGATCGAACCTACCTTATGGAAATCAATGTAATCGATTAATAGTGCCATACCATAACGCTAACGCCATAACCATACCATAGCCAACCAATTGGTTTTTGGTTTCTCGCCATATCCATAACCTAAAAATATTTGAGTTGGTGAATTTAATAACTTTTTGTAGATTTTGTTCATTGTTTTGGATACGTTATGACTTATTTTGTGGTATGATTACGAAAATGGCTTTAGGGTTGAGAAAGTTTAATTAGCCCTTTAAAGCCTGAGTTAAAGTTGACATATCAAATTGGCATCAGTTATTGGTGCCTTAACCTAAAAATCGTGAATATTTCATAAAAATGAAGAAAACGCAAAAAATTACAAACATATACCACAAAAAATAAGTATCTTAGTCAAAAAGTATCCAAAACAATAAATAAAATCTACAAAAAGTTAATAAATTCTCCAAATCAAATATTTGTAGGTTATGGATATGGCGAAAAACCAAAAACCAATTGGTTGGCTATAGGGCTAGTTAAACTTCCTTAACCCTTACGCCATAGTCGTAACCATACCCATCTCCATTGTGATCGATTAATGGTGCCATAACCTTAAACAGCTGAAATTTTCATAAAAATGAGGAAAACGCAAAAAATTACAAACATATTCCACAAACAATAAGTCTCTTAGCAAAAACGTATCAAAAACAATAAATAAAATATACATAAACTCAAATATTTTTAGGTTATGGATATGGCGAAAAACCAAAAACCAATTGGTTGGCTATGATATGGTTATGGCTTTAGCGTTATGGTATGGCACTATTAATCGATTACATTAATTTCCATAAGGTTGGTTCGATCAGCTGTTTTATCCGGTTATGGTTATGTCACCATTAACTGGTCCTTACAGGGCGAGTTAAACTTCCTTATCCTTAACGCCATAGTCGTAACCATACCCATATCCATAACCTCGTAAAAAAAAGCAAAACGCAAAAAATTACAAATATATTCCACAAAAATTAAGTGTCTTAGTCAAAACGTATCCCAAAAAATAAAGAAAATGTACAAAAAGTTAATAAATTCGCCAACTCAAAAATTTAAAAAAAAAAATAAATGTAAGGCGCGATAACCTCCGAAGAGATCTAAGGCCGAGCTTCTCTTCCAATTTGCGTCGTGCTCCTCTTGATTTTCCCTACAAATTGGCCGGACGGGACCTACATGTTTTATGCCGACTCCGAACGGCATCTGCAAAGCAGATGAGTTTTCACTGAGAGCTTTTCATGGCAGAAATACACCCGGAGTGCTTGCCAACACTGCCGAGGGGCGACCCCGCTTAGAAAAATTTTCTTCTAATTGAAAAATCTTATTTCTAAAATTTTGATGTTGCTTTGCCCGGGAGTTGAACCCAGGGCATACGGTGTGATAGGCCGAGCACGCTACCATCACACCACGGTGGCCGTCAAAAATTTTTAGGTTATGGATATGTCGAAAAACCAAACGCGTTAGCGTTATGGCATGGCACCATTAATCGTTTACATTGATTTGCATAAGGTCGGTTCGATCAGCTGTTTTATCTGGTTATGGATAAGTCACCATTAATTGGCTCTTAAGTTGGGTCGGTATATGATTAAGGAAAAACATTGCTTTGCTCAATGAAAGCTGATGAGGTTTTGATTTTGCAAAGGATTTTTATGAATACATAGCATAGGTATACATATGTATATATGTACAATCAATTGCTTTTATGTATATATTATTAGTTTATTTGAATAATACCTATTAGTTAATGTTCTTAGTATTAAATATGTATGAACATATAAAAGCGTTTAAATATATATGTATGAATTCTTTTATTACATTATTCTAGGTTTCTATAGATGTTTGTTTGTGTGTATTTAGTAAATATTGTATATAGGGTGTGCCATTTCTTGTTCAGTAAAACTATTTTTTTGTATCTATTGTATTTGCATTTTGATTATTAGTGTTGCTCTATTTAAGTATGAATGCCGGTATGTAAATATTTATATTATTCTCTAATTTATCTTTGGTATTTGTTTCAAGTACTTTTGTTTTGGTATTCATACATTCATATGTATTTAATTTTTTTAGTGAACGAATTTTATTTCTTAGTTGCTTCTATGTTTATTGTTTGTGTAAGTTATTTATTACATACATACATACATATGCAGTTAACTAACTTTAAATTTATAAACTTTTCGAACATTTGGTTATACTGTTGAGTTTTTTGTGCCGAATGACAACGACGACTAAATTAGCTTGTTTAAATATAATGGGTGATTCATTTTGATGTGTGCTCAATTCACAATGAAGAAATAGTGGCGTTTTCCTCAATTTAGTCACGGATTTTTTTCGCAAGTTTCACCGTCTGCAAACGCCCGCAGGCGCTTTACTTGCTTTCATCGACGGGCGCTATTTCGCTTTTTTATTTTATTTTATTTTATTTGTTTATATATAATTTGCTTATATATTATTTAATTTAATTTAATTTTATTTGGTTTTGTTTTATTTTATTTATTTTTTTATTTTATTCTACTTTATTTAATTTAATTTAATTAATTTTATTCAACTTAATTTAATTTAACTTAATTAGAACAGTTTGGATTTTTTTTAACTTAATTTAATATGGTTCAATTGATTTTATCTTAGTTTATTGACTTTATTTTTATTTAGTTTGGTATTATTTCATTCTATCTTATTTCACTTCTTTTTATTTTAATTTTATTTTATTTAACTTTTTATTTTGTTTTGTATTGTTTTATGTAATTTTTTATTTTATTTATAGCATTTTCAGGTCAAATGAAACTTTTTTCAAGTCAAATGAAACTTTTTTCATTTCAAATGAACCTTTTTTCATTTTTAATGAAACTTTTTTCATTTTTTTTTGATTTTGGCGACCTTTTTGTTAACTACTCACTTTTTCTAGCTGGCTTGAGGTCTGAATTGAAATAAAACCCAAGGGTTTTTTTATATATTACCAATATATTTCGATTACACACGGTAATCGTCTTCAGGGTGAACAATTTTTTACACGTGTGTATCACTTGACGTGGAATTTATCACTCAGTGATTAGGTGTTATTTCAATTCAGACCTCAAGCCAGCTAGAAAAAGTGAGTTGAAACTTTTTTCATTTTAAATGAAACGTTTTTCATTTTAAATGACACTTTTTTCATTTTAAATGAAACTTTTTTCATTTAAATGAAACTTTTTTCATTTAAATGAAACTTTTTTCATTTCAAATGAAACTTTTTTCAAGTCAAATGAAACCATATTACTAAGGTAATTGTCAATATATTATTATTATATTTATAACGCTAAGTATTTATCAAATTTTTCTTTAAGACAACTATTTCTAATTAGCCACATTGAAGGCAAAATTTTTGCTTAAATTTTCTTTGTGAATTTAAGCTGCTGTTAAAGTCAGCTTAGTTTAGCCCTGCCTTTTGATCGTTTCAATTTTTAATAGATAAATTAGCACGGTTATACGCTAGGCAACTTATATACTACAGTTTAACCACCCTCTTAAAATATGAACCTATATTTTTTACTTGTATCTACTCCTCATATATAAAGCACATTCTTCTTCTACATATACTTCGTTAATAACGTAGGAATAAAGCAACGTAGAAGGAACCAAAGCGCATGATGTGAGCGTACTTCCTATTCACTGTATGACACCAACTAACACATCGGTTGAATCCTCTGTATTATGCTTTTCTCTTTGACCAACGCCTTACCAAACAACATAGAACGATAGCAAGGTATTGAGAGAAACATTACTTTTACCAACTATATAGTAGAGCATGTGGACTGTGGAGAGATCTTTTTTAACTATGCTGAAAAACATAACGGTAAAAAGTGATCTTTTCTACTCTATGGCGTAGTTACATTGCACTTCACTCGTTTGGGCCTTTGAAAACATATATATTTGTTTTTATTCCATTATTTTTCATTGTATATTGTATTTAAATGTAATACTTAGAATATATATATTAGAATGGGTCGATTTATTAACCGATATCGCGCCATCGATTTTTCGATAGGATTTGGGGTCAGGAAAAAAAGTTTCACTACGTATACCCAAACAAAAAATTTTCGAGCCTGCGAAATTTCATTTTGTTTTTACTTTTTTTGACTGATTTTTAAGGGTTTTTTCATGACCTACTAAAAAAAATGTCATACGTCCGTATACATGAAAATTATACAATCAAATGAAAATTGTATAGTGTTCATAGTGTTTAATGTGACAAAGTGTACCACAAATCGATGGTACCGATTTTCTATGTAATTAATGGTGTAATTTTTGTAAATTTTATTTAGTTTTCATTTGTAATTTTGTCAACCGCCACATCTAAAAATATTACGCCTCTGAAGATGCCAAGGAAATTTGGCGAAACGTTGGGCCGTAAGGTGGAATAAACTTTGTTTTTATTCGCACTACAACGAAATAGATCAGAATAGTTTAAAGGAAACTTAATCTCCGAAAATTTTTTTAGTAGGTCATGAAAAAACCCTTAAAAATCAAAGTCAAAAAAAGTAAAAAAAAAAAAAATGAAATTTCGCAGGCTCGAAAATTATTTGTTTGGGTATGCGTAGTGAAACTTTTTTTCCTGACCCCAAATCCTATCGAAAAATCGATGGCGCGATATCGGTTAATAAATCGACCCATTCTAATATATATGTATATTCGAAGTATTGCTATCGTTCTATGTTGTTTGGTAAGACGTTGGTCAAAGAGAAAAGCATAATACAGAGGATTCTACCGATGTGTTAGTTGGTGTCAGACAGTGAATAGGAAATACGCTCACATCATGCTCTTTGGTTCCTTCTATTTGTTCTCTACGTTGCTTTATTCCTACGTTATTAACGAAGTATATGTAGAAGAAGAATGTGCTTTATATATGAGAGGAGTAGATACAAGTAAAAAATATAGGTGCTTATTTTCAGTGGATGGTTAAACTGTAGTATATAAGCTTCCTAGCGTATAACCCTGCTACTTTATCTATTAAAAAATTTAAACGATCAAAAAGCAAGGTTAAACTATATAAGCCGATCTTAACTGCAGCTTAAATTCACAAAGAAAATTTAAGCAAAAATTTTGCCTTCAATGTGGCTAATTAGAAATAGTTGTCTTAAAGAAAAATTTGATAAATACTTAGCGTTATAAATATAATAATAATATATTGACAATTACCTTAGTAATATGGTTTCATTTGACTTGAAAAAAGTTTCATTTGAAATGAAAAAAGTTTCATTTAAAATGAAAAAAGTTTCATTTAAAATGAAAAAAAGTTTCATTTAAAATGAAAAAAGGTTCATTTGAAATAAAAAAAGTTTCATTTAAAATGAAAAAAGTTTCATTTGACCTGAAAATGCTGTATCTTATGGGATTCAAGGGGTTGCCAGCGTAATTCATAACTTCTTCAACCAAAGTATCAACCTCACCTGCATTTGGCGAATCCTGTTTCTTTAGCACATGAAACATGTGGGCGCTATGGCCAAGAAGGTTCAATGTGGTCGCATGATGATCGGGATGATGTACCTTAATGGTGCTTTTTACCGGAACGTATCGGATTTATATCCTGCAAATGATCATCAATATCTTTAACACTCCCTAAAACCTTCGGGGAGTGGATTTACCGCTACAACAACAACAAAACTAATAAAAGTTCCCTCGATCCAAAATTGGCGATTTCCTTCGTCAGTTTAACACCTTGACAGTATCCGATAATTACCAAATTTCGTGTTTATTTGGTGGCCGCCGTGGTGTGTTCCGCCTATCACACTGTAGGTCTTGGGATCAAGTCCCGGGAAAAGCAACTTCAAAAATGTAGAAAAAAGCTTTTATAAGCAGGGTCGCTCTTCGAAAGTGGTTTGGCAAACGTTTTGAGTGTTTGGAAAGCTTCTCAGTTCATTCATATGCCTTGCAGTTCGGAGTCAGCATAAAACATGTAGGTCCCAACCCGCCACTTTTTAGGAAAAATTAAAAAGAAATATGACGCAAATAGAAAGAGAAGCTCGGCGTAAATCACTCGTGCCAAGTATGTATTTTTTTTATTTGAACCATTCTTCAAGATATACCACCCATCGTCACTTATTCAGTTAGCTATCTCCGGCTGTTAACCCAAAAATTCACCTGTTATTGCTATCCGTACCGCTTTCTATATTTATCCCATATGCATTTAAAGGCATTTTCGGTCCTTCCAAGACAGTTTTTGGATCTCAAACCTTTTGAAAGGGAGTGGACTACAAACTTCTTTGCTCATTTATTGGCGTTTAACCGCATGGACGATTTTGGTTGTTTGAAATACTTTCCGGACAAAAGCCTCTGCATCTATTTGCATAACTTGACTGGTGGCATCACGGAAATGATCATAAATCTGCCAAAGAATTTTTTTCGAGTATTGTAAATCAATTTCCAACATCCTTGTGCAATTTTAGTTTAGAGACCTATTCAGTGTCGTTTCTCGCTGAGACCTTCCAAACCAAAAAAGACAAATTATGGTGGAAAATCGTTCCAATATCCCATTATGTCAGAAATATCAACGTTAAGCAAGCAACCAAATTTGTTTTGTTTTTATCTCACTATGAATCACCCGTTACATAGAAACATACTTTTTATAATTGTAAGTTAAATTAATTAACAAACATATATAGTATTTTGTTAATAGTTTAATGTTACAACTCTGTTGCCTACAGAAATTAATAATTGAAAAAAAAACCAAGCCCTAATATAATTTTTTCCAACTTTAAAATTTATTTCATTAAATACTATATATAATTTTTTTTCTCATTTTTCTTCCATAACAAAACTGATAAAACCTTTAACACTAGATTACTTTGTTGTACAATATTTTTTTCTTAAATACCCTTTTTAATTGTGCATGTGAATTAAATTCACTTAGGTATAAATATTTAACAGAATATTTAACAAATCATTTATTTTAACAAGTACATATTTTTAATAAATAATTTATATCTCACTTTTAGTGAATTTCAAAATTTTTCTATAACATATTGTTTTTATTTAACTTTTGTTTTTATAAGCGTTTTTGTATTTAAACAACGGCATTAACTAACAATTTTTAAAATTTCAAAATTAGAACAATAATCAACACAGATAAACCACTATTATATTTTTAAATGTAGTAGAAAATAATTTCTAATATTATGTTTCACATGTTACTTTTACAAGTATGTGTAGGTACAAGGACTCAAAAATTAAATCGTACAATTTTGTATGTTTTCTTAAAATACTAAATAAATTTCTATAATAAATTTATTTTTGTTGTTAGTCGAATATATTGTAAAAATCTTAAGTATTCTCAATTATTCGCTGCCTTCTGTTATCGTTCGAAAGCACTACTATGGAAGTAGTACTTCACAATTGAAATTATTCACGTACTTCCTTACAACGTTTTAAAATCAACCTGATAGCCTTTCCTTAGATTGGCTGCTTTTATACTCTTAGTTGCCTGGTTCGCCTATTTGCCCCAGGTTCTAGAATTTTCGCGCTGTTTCGATTAGTGCTTGTTTACTTATCTCACTTACTTCTCTGAATTTTATGTTTGATGCTGCCTTCTATGCATATGCGTGTAGTCTGGCTAATGTCGTCTACGCTCTTATACGCTGTGCACTTTTGTGCGTAACTGTTGTCTCATCTGCTTAGATAGCTGTTTTAGTTATGCAGCATTTATTTAATAGCAGCATAGTAATGTGTCGAAATTTGTATCGGTAAAAAGTTTAAAAAACCTTAATAGCATCAACCGTATTTCAAATCTATACATTTGTTATAAACAAATTATTAATTGATTTGTTTTAGGTGAAAGGAAAAATATTCACAGTGTTTTATAATTTTGAAAGAATTGTCGCGAACACAATTTTTCAACTACTAAGCACCTGTGTCCCATTTAATATGACGTTCGTAGTTCCACTTAATGTGACGTTAACCACTTGACTTTTACGGGGACAGTGACAATTTAATAAAATTCTTGCTACCAGATTGAAAAATGTCACGATTTTTTCTGATTTCGATGGATTTCACATCAACTTTTTTCATTGTTAATTGAAATAAGCGTTAAAAGCGAACGCAATAAGAAGACTGTGTGAACACTATCGCGAGTTGAAAAGGGAAGCGAGACGCCTTTTCAGGAAGCAGAAAAGCAGAGACAGGAAGGCGTGAGTGCGAGGAGTTTGAGCCGCTAGCCAGCAGGAATAACGCCCGAAAATTTTACTAAAAAATTCGGCGGCAGACTGAAGGTTTTAAGCCCGGGGCAAATTCTTGTAAGAACGAAAACGGCAACCTTGTAACCGATGTCCAGAGAGTACTTAGATTATGGGGGGAACACTACTCTGCTCTCCTAAATGGTGACAGCGATTTACCGTACAAGGAAACCCGATTACGCAATCGATGACGATGGAATAAATGTCCCCCCATCTGATTATGACGAAGTCAGAATAGCAATAACCAGATTAAAAAAAACAACAAGACCGCGGGCGCTGATGGATTGTATGCGGAGCTTTCAAATACGGTGGCGAGGAGTTGATAAGGCGCATGCATCAGATTATTTGCAAAATATGGTCGGATGAGTGCATACCCGACGACTGGAATCTAAGTGTTCTTTGCTCAGTCCACAAGAATGGG
Organism: Eurosta solidaginis; assembly: GCF_040869045.1. Taxonomy (NCBI): domain Eukaryota; kingdom Metazoa; phylum Arthropoda; class Insecta; order Diptera; family Tephritidae; genus Eurosta; species Eurosta solidaginis. Next base: position 344,808,065 of record NC_090319.1, on the reverse strand, counting down.
GATACTGCAAACTGCGCCAAATATTGCGGAATCAGCTTTCTTAATATGGCATATAAGGTTCTATCAAGTGTATTATGCGAAATATTGAAGCCCACCGCGAATCGGCCGATTTGACCTTATCAGTGCGGGTGCAGACCTGTTAAATCTACCACCAACCAGATTTTCATAATGCGCCAAATCTTGGAAAAACCCCGCGAAAAAAGAATCGACACACATCTTCGTCGACTGTAACGCCGCCTTCGACAGCACGAAAACGAGCTGCCTATATGCCGCTATGAACAAATCAATCATCATTTACACACATGCAAACAAGGCAACGAAGAGATACTCACAAACACATGTAATCATCGGTCAACCAATTACCAACCAAGCATGACATGCAACTGTTCTCGAAACGACTAGATCCAGAGACAATTTTAAGATAGAGAAGTTACAGGGACGAAAAATAGTGTGAAGCAAGCTTCACAAAATTCTAATAGGTCACATTCACCACTTACCACAGCAGAATAACTACCACTGTCTGTATTTATTATTTAACAATTATTTGTACACTTTTTATTTAGCTAATCTGTTCAGAATTTAAATTTTTACTCTCTAAAACTCGAATCAGTGTATTTTGGGTGCTTAAATTATGTTAAAAATTGTGTTAAAGTTTTTGGTGTAGTGGAAGTGACCTACTAGAATTTTGTGAAGCTCCCCTGCTTTCTACTGAAATTCGCGCATGCAATATCTTTATCTTCAAAATTTTTTGCTAGATCTTAGGAGAAGTATACGGACAAAGCAACAGAGAGTACAAAAGTAGCGTAAGCTGAGGAGAAACGATTTAGTCTTGATTTAAGCACGCTATTGGTTGTGAAGTATACGTGTTATTGTGAAGTACTCTCAAAGTAGTCTAATAAAGCCAATTTTGCATTATTGAACATTGGAGTTACTGATTCAACAATTTAGCGATTCGAACGTTAGCAGATAAGAGGAATTTCCCAAAATTCGTTACAATATTCTATAAAATCGTGCAATTGCTGGCATATTCTGATGACATTGCTAGCATCAGCCTGAACACACGCGCCGTAAGTTCTGATTACCCCAAACTGGAAAAAGAAGCGGTAAATATGGATTGTATGCTTAATGAGGACAAAAAGAAGTACCTGCTGTCATCGAGCATCGAGAGTCAGAGTATATGCGCCTTGGCAACGAATGTTACACGATGAGGCGATATACTTCGTTTAGCATGAGATGGATCGTGGTCCGGATTGAAAAATATCTACAAATTTTGTAGTCCATCAATATGGATTTTGATCCAGTATTGACATCATTGTTTCATCGTGTGAAATTCGCCTATGAGCCAGCTCTTCGGCCTTCTGTTAACCACGATTCTTTTATGACGCTGGTCGTAGATAATGGATTTTTGTGTTCCTAACGTATAACGGCAAGCCAAATATTTTTCAAAAATGTTAAAGTTTTAAAAAATTAATTTCAATTAAATAACGCTTACGATAATTTATTTAAAATTAAATAATAATAAAAAATTACTGTAAAAAAACCATGAATATAGTTTAAACATTTCATAAATAACAATGTACGATTTAACTTATTGAGTCACTGTACCTTTATGCATTTCTAAGTAACTACATAGTAATTGGTAAGTATAATTAGTGCTTTTTTTAACTAATTATCAATATAAATGTATAAACCTTAAGAACTTCTTTAATATAAAACTGTTTTCTTTTGTTTTTGTTGGTACTTAGGTTAGGTACATTGCATTTAGACTTCGGTGTATTTTCAAATTTAAAATACAATTTATTGGACAGCTTTAATCATTTCTTTTATTTTTAATCAAATCTATGTATTTTTTTATGCTGAAAGACAAGAATAAAGATTCATGTATGTATGTATGAATTGTTTTATAATTTTCACTATTACACAGTAATTTTAAATAGTTCTAATATTCAATTGATTTAGCACGGAATCAGTTGACTTTATTAAATACTCAAGATTTTTGAGTCAAGAAGTACTTTTAAAAGTTTACTATTTTTCAAATCCATTGCAGGGAATTGTTTGTCAAGATTTCACAACACAATACGACTACAATATTGAATTTCATGTACATAATGGCTTAAAAAAGGGAATAAAGCGCAAAATAAATGTGTAAAAGTTCTTCTGCGCAGTAAAATGCAGAGCGCTGCATGAGCGCCTCCAACAAAATCAGTGGTTGCATCTTGCGCAACCAATATAAAAGTCTCTTATCAAATATCAATATAAATCAGCTGTTCTATTCATTTCCTACGTCGATAACTGCACAATAATGGCCACAGGCCCAGGGCCACAGATCAATGAGCTTTGCAACAAAATAAAAGGCTACCTCCCTGATCTCTCCAGTTCTTTCGCGTCGCGAAACCTTACATTATCACCAAATAACATGGACGTCCCAAATGTCGACCATTTTGAACATCCACGTTAATGGCACGAAGCTACCGACTGCCTTACACCACAAAATCTTGGGAGTGACGTTTGATCAGGATCTACATTTTGGTGAGCATGCAGCAGCAATTGTACCAAAAATCCAGAGCCGCAATTAAATCCTCAAATCTCTTGCTGGCAGTATTTGGGGTAAAGATAAAGAAACGCTCATTACCATTTACAAAGCAATTGGCCAGCCGATTGCATGCTACGCGTCCACGATATGGTCGCCAAGCCTAAAGACCACTCACTGGAAGAAGCTACAGGCCTGCCAAAATTCTGTCCTCAGAACCGCCACGGGTTGTCTTTTTATGTCCCCAGAACACCATCTGCATAATGAGGCGAAAATACTCCCCATCAGGGAGAGAAAGGAAATGCTAACCAAACAGTTTCTATTGAATACCCAGAAACCTGGGCATCCCAACAGACATCTGATTGATGAGCCAACACCGCCCAGGGGCTTAAGGAGTCATCTCCGCACCTGAGAACACAGCCGTATGAAGCCAACAAACACAAGCAGGTCCTCAGTGAACTCCACAAACAGCCATGGGACTTCTATGCCATGGATTGCCCGGTGAATCCTGTACTTAAAGATATCCAAAACTAGCGGAAGATGGACGCAATATCCCTAGGGAAACGCGTGTCACTCTAGCTCAACTTCGATCTGTATACTGTAACAGTTTAAACTCTTACCTATCCAGTTAACACCAACCATCTCTTTAACTGTATTGTGGAACCAACGCCTCTAACACCCCTCTCATTATGGTCCACCCCTGTTGAAACAGCAAGTTTCCTTGGACTCCCGTAGAGGATATTGATGACAGTTTGTGATCGGTCGCACCTATTGGATGGGGCGAAGCACTGCTAGAACAACAACAACAACAACAGCACAAAGCAAGTCCGCGAGCAAAAGAAACTCAGTGTCCCTCCGTTTTCCTTACCACCCCTTCTTCGTTAAGTTACGAGTTTCAGCGACAAAACTTGTCTTTCTAAACAACGACTAACAAGTACAAATAATGCCAAATAAGCAAATATTTTTTTTATCACTGCTGCCGTTTTATATATTGTAAATAGAAATATTAAGATCAATAGACTTTGTTTAGATTTCCAATTTGTCGTAATAAGCTTAAAACACATCATTCAAAATTTTACCTAAATCGCTGCATGAAGCTGTCAAACAGATACAGCTGCCCCAAATATGATTGATATAATAAGAGACGTCAGTTCATACTTTTTGCGAAATTTATTTGTAATGTCCCATTTGAGGGCTAATTTTAAATTGCTTCTACACATTTTCATGAGGTATTTTTGATTGTTTTAAGGGATCGTATTAATTAAACAATTCATACTCTTTCCAACAACCATAATATATATTAATATAAACTTCTTAAAAATGTGCAGAAGGTAATTTTCTAATACCCGCCAATCAGGTACATTACAAATGAAAATCGAATTGACGTCTCTTATTATATCAATCCTCATTGGCTGCATCAATCGAAAGGGCAGCAGCGAGACACGCAGCGCTGTATGCAGAGCTTCTGCACATCTATTTGGGGTTAAGCTTTAAGCTTTTCTGCTTTTAAATTTACGAGAGCGCTCGAGTATTTTGCTGTGCATTAAATTAATTATTTAAACATGTAAATTAAAACGTAGTGTAATTTAATACGTAATATTGTAAATACGACCTATTTCAGATGTCTATAGCATACCATACTAATTTCTATTTCTTGTTTTAACTACTTTCTTTTATGTTTGAAATCATTATCTATAGATACTCTTTAGTAAAAAATATTCATAAAAATACAAATCTGCATATTCATTATCAAGCTTTTGCTTTGCTGTAAGTTTACGTGTACAGTAATCTATATAGAATTTCATCAAAACTACATACATATTTCAGTATGTTTGTATGTATGTATGTATATACGAAGCTATCATATGAAACTCGTACAAAATTTTTCATATCACTACAAATTGTAATCATCCCATGCGATGCCCGCCCACAATTTACTTAAGATTACTCGCTTCTCGCTAGACCTATACTAAGGTCTTGTACCAAAGCTTATGTACGTTTACACTTATATATTCACATACCCACATATAAGTATGTTTATTTGAAAAGTACTCGTACATTCATACTTATCCTTATTATATTAGTACATACATACAAAACATATAAACTTACTACATATATATCAAATTTGTGTTATAATTACTCTATTTGCTTCACCGTTCCATAGCTCAATTGTTACTAATGTAGATACATATTTGCTACTTATGTATAGGATATGTAGTTACTATACTCAATATAGTATTTGTTGTGCAGTGAAAGCTTCCATTGATAAGCGCTCTTAAAATTGAAGTGAAGCTTTGTTTGGATTGATTAAACTTTGCTTCAAGGTATATAATTTCCAATCTATTCTATGCTCCAAAAGTGTGTTAGAGTGTAAGCAATACCCGGAAAGAATCGGGAGAAATATACGTCTATTGGGTATCTGGGAACATGGAAATCGATGTAAATGAAAACGCGGATGAGCTAGCTAAACAAGGCGCATCGCTTGAAGTTTGTACCGCAGATATTTCAATCAGATTGGGCGGGATTGAAAGAGGGCGAGAGCTGCACATGATCGACAGATGTAGAAAGTGGCGGTTGGAGGAGGAAACGATCGAGACTCCACCTTTTCGGCGTGCTACAGCTATCAGATCTAGAAGCAGCAAGTGGTCGTAGAAATCTTCTAGTATTTGCCAAGAGGACGGAAATATTTTATAACATACTTAGATCCTGGTTTTTAATAGGGTTTTGGTCGTTGAGCAGGCTTCTGGTAACACTATAGACTCATTCAGTATATGGCGAGGTCCTCACGGATCAGCTAATTAACCTAACTTTTCTATACTATGTACATTCTATATTATCGTTTCTTTGGGTTTGATTCCAACAAGTAAAAATGGGTTCAAGAAAGATTTCTTTTATGAACATATTGTTGCAGCACATTTAAGCTCTGTCTGGGTCCCACTTTTCAAGTTATCTCCGAAATCATTTGAAACATTCAAGTGATGGACACTGATCGCTGCAGAGCTCAATAGTGCCTTTAATTTGGTACTCATCATATAACTCAGTAAAAAGTTATGGCATGACATTGATGCCCATCTTGAAGAAAAAAAAAAAAATATATATTAAGGGCTATCTGCGCAATATTTCGGTCCAGATCTTCTCAACCGTGTAGGACAATGAGCTTGCACGTAATAATGTTATTTTCTGTCAGAGGAAAAATTGAAACAAACGCAATATCAGGACGGACAAGGCGATACTGTTTCGATTATACCTTGTAAATCTTCAAAGCCCCTTCTCCCGTCAGTGGTATATGAATTTGCGCTCCTGCGACGATCGGTCTGTTTTAGTTTCCCTGAAAATCTTACTTTCGATTTCGTATAAATTGAAATGAGAAAAAACTTTGAATAACACCCACGTTTTTAAGCGGATAGCGGCAAAGAATTTTTTGTTGACTTTTCTTAGACAATTTGTTCCATCTTTCCGAGGTTTCGCTCTAACGAAATGAGACACATAAACAATGTGAACTTGTTCATACAAAAATCTGACATCCTCTGTTGGTTACCATATTCTTGGGAGTGAATTTGACCGCTTTTTGCTTTATAGTTTAAAAGGTGTTTTGTTACGCACGCCCTACAAGAGCCTCATATCGTTAGCTTAATGTGAAAATATGCTAAGTGACTTTTTTTTGAAAAACTGTATTCTAATGCAGTTTTAAAACTGAATTCAAAAAATATCCATCACAAGAAAAAAATATTTTAATTTTTAATTTTTACGTGCTGTTTGCCATGATGTGTAAATGTGCTAAGCCATCAACTGCTCCAATATAAATGTGCTAAGCCAACCAGTCAATAATAGCAATCTGAATTACTAGTCATTTCTTTGTGCGCGCATTTTATTTACTTATTTCATTCGTTCAGTCTAAAAGTACATGCTTTGTTGTTGTTGTTGTATTAACGATAAAAACACTCCCCGAAGGCTTTGGGTTGATGGTCCTATGCCGCATATAGATCCGGTACGTTCCGGTAACAAAGCACTATTAAGGTACTAGTCCGACCATCTCGGGAATGATTTATATTACCACATTAAACCTTCTAGGCCATTCCGTGCTCCCGACCCCCTAGTTCCATGAGGAACTTTGGGTCGCCAGAGCCTCGACTGTCAATGAAACAGAATTCGCCGCGGGTAGGTGAGGTTGGCAATTGGGTTGGAGAAGCTATATATTGCGCTGGGAACCCCTTGAGAGGGTTGCCTATATAACCCCTTGAAATTGGATTAACCCGATTTAGACATACCTTTGGTGTTTGATAAATGTTTTGCGCTGACCATAATCTACTTCAATTCTTACATCTCGATAACTACATGCTTTGTTACAGACTAGTTAAAAATAGAAAACAATTCAAGCTTAACTTATATAAGCTGTTATTAAAATTAATAACACTACTGAATCGATTTGCTAGATGTATAGTCCTAGTTATAGGTTCATTCATAGCATAATTCGTTTTATGAGTTATTTCGATTAATAATCTATTATGCCGAAGATCACGCAGTGGAATATATGGAATGAACAAATGAGATAAATCAGACCAATTCGTGCTAAAGTTTATTACATTATAGGCAAGCATGAGTGAGATAAAAGTTCTTCTGTCATGCAAATCCTGAAGATCAAGCAATTTATAGCTGCTGGTATATGATGGGAGGCCTTCTGGCCAGTGAAGCATACGTAAAGCAATTTTTGTAAAAAAATTTTGAACTTTCTCAATTTTATAGGAGTTAGATTCATAGAAAGGATTCCATATTATCGAGCAATATTCAAGACCACTTCTAGCCAACAATATATAAAGTGCCTTCAACGTCATAGGGTCCTTAAAGTCACTGGTCTTACGTCTACTGAACCCAACCATTGCAACAAATTTTGAAACAACGAAGTCAATGTGACTAGAAAAAGAGAGTTTGGAGTCAAAAATTACACCCAAGTTTTTACTCTCTTGACAACACAATTAAGATATTTAGCATTTAGTTTGTAGATAAAATATGTGGCAGTTGTCTTTTTAGAATAAGATACAACACATCATTTGTTTGAATTTAAATATAAATTATTGTCTGCGCACCATCCGGCAAAAGAGTCCAGATCAGAACCGTTAGAAATAGTTTGACATATAAATATTATTTTTTGTGAAATATATAGCTTTAGTGTTTTATTTCAATCATTAAAGGTGAGGAGTGATAGGAAAACATATTGAGTAAAAAACATATTGAATTAGCAGGAGAAAAAATTTATTTTGAGTGCGGAAATTGTGCTAAGTCATAAAATAGCTGCTCGGTTAGCATAAATGATTTTTGTTTATCTTTTTCAAAGCTTCTACACTCGAAAGCATAGCAAGTAAGGTATCCTCATTCACAGTTTTGAAAGAAGAAGGTTATTTCAAAAGTTATTCATTCTTTTTCGTCTCCTGTAAAATTCGTAAAAGTTGACTTAGCACATTTTCATATTAAACTAACGATATATTCTTTTGCGACTTACATAAAATGAAGCAGCTTTCACTACGATGTTTTTTGTTTTTTTGTGTATGGCGTGAAATTTCTGAGTCGTGAGTTGACTGAGCTTTTCATTGTCAAATTTAGTTAGTATCTATATGTATCTATATAATTATTATTGTTTTCTATATAAATTTTTTCTTAGATATATGTGACCCGATCTATGAAAAGGTGGCTTATGACTAAAAAAAAAAAAAGAAGAACACAAAGGTCCTGAAGAAATGCATTGTTTATCTTTAACAGCTGTTTCTCGCAATTTCTTTTTTTGAGTCATAAGCCACCTTTTCATAGACCGGGTTACATATATTATTTTATGTATGTTTGTATGTATATAATAGAAATTTTTATCAATAATCATTTATGAAATGGCTATTTTGTTAATTATTTATTGATGAATTTATTGTATTTATTTTATTTTGTTTTTAAGATATCTATTAAATATTCTAAATTTATTGTTATTCATGAATTATTGTTGCATAATTCTTATTTGTTAAATTTTTTAAAAATTAATTCATTCAAACATTTCTATATTTCGTCTAGGCGATGCTAGGCCACTACCAAGCGAAGCTTCGGTTTTCTTTAGTATTGAGACATGATGTCCAGTACCGTCTCCTGTACGATTATGACAAGCTATGATTGAATCTTGTTTGTTGAGTATACCCCGACGTTGATCAGCGAAAGAGATAACGGAGTCTTGCTTGACCAATTGATGACGTCTAGGTTCTGTAAGGAAAAAAGTAAAAGCTTTCATGGTATTGATATGGGTTCCTGTTCCTTTTTTAGGGTGGTTCTTATAAATCAAACAAATCATTTTTTTGCAGTCTTAACCTTTCAGACGGCAATACCTTGGTCAAAAATGTCACACATAAAATTTTGTTCCTATTCGGTACGGCTAAAGGGGTTCGCACAGTGGTTAAAGTAAAGATATCTCTATGCAGACTTAAAAAATTTAAATTAAATTTTTTAGCTTCAAAATCTATTATACTATAATTGGCGATATCAGATATAAATTGTTTCCCCGATTATAAAAAAAAAATAAATGTAAGGCGCGATAACCTCCGAAGAGATCTAAGGCCGAGCTTCTCTTCCAATTTGCGTCGTGCTCCTCTTGATTTTTCCCTACAAATTGGCCGGACGGGACCTACATGTTTTATGCCGACTCCGAACGGCATCTGCAAGGCAGATGAGTTTTCACTGAGAGCTTTTCATGGCAGAAATACAATCGGAGCGCTTGCCAGACACTGCCGAGGGGTTTCCCCGATTGGAGATGGTAAAATTGTGCCGCACAGGAATTAAGGTTCATAATTCAATATATTGAGTCTTCTTAAACCTTTCCAATCGGGACCATGTCATGTCACCAACTATAGTACCATCGATTTTGGGTATTATAATTAAAAAAAATCCAAGTTTAGTTTTGGTCTCCATAAATCAATCTTAACTACCGTCTGAAGTCTTGACACACTAAATAAGGAACACCCTAAGCTTTATGTGTAGAGAAACACTGGAAGAGAATAGCTTAAGCTGCAACCCTGCTAACTTTTATTTTGACAGTCACAAGCCAACCTAATATAAACGCACGCAAGTCATTTTCTGTCAAAAATGTCTCATGCACATACAACTTGCATGAGAGCAACCCAAATTGAATTTGCTGCGTGACATTTAGATTTGACGTTTGCATACATGCTTTACATTGTCGCAACGCATGCTTATTTGGGTTTGGGCAAAAAACGCCGGTTGTTTGCGTGTGCTAAAAAACGCAGGGTGGTTTTATTAGGTTAGATTGTCAAGCAGCATATAAATGCGTGTTAGAGTGTAAGCAGCCTCTGGAGAGAATCGGGACAGGGAGAAGCATATATCTATATTGGGTCCCAGGGCATATGGGAATAGATGGGAATGAAAAAGCGAATGAACTAGCTAAAAAGGGATCGACCACGCGGGGAAGGTGTGTGTTCATGCGCGAAGCTGTAAAGTGTAGAAGATTATGTGTAGGTCTTATAACCTTAGACTAACAAAGTTGCTTCTATCATTAAAAAGAGAGGCCTGTAGTCTCATGACGGGTATTCTGACTGGGCATTGCCTTCTGGCGTCACATGCCTTTAAATTAGGCTTGGTCAGTGAAAGCAGATGTAGGAAGTGCGGGTTGGAGGAGGAAACGATCGAGCACGTTCTGTGCTCGTACTCTGCGCTTGCCAGCTATTAGGAGTGATACAACTGTCAGATATAGAAGCAGCAAGTGGCTTAAGTCCTAGGAAGCTTCTAGTATTTGTCAAGAGGGCGGTGTTATTTTATAACATAGGTCCTGGTTTTTGATAGGGTTTTTCAGTTTGGTCTTTAAAACAAACTTCTGGTAACACTACGGACTCATTCAGTCTATGTGAGGTCCTCATGGACCGGCCAGTTCAACCTAACTTAAGCCTTATGAGTTCAATTAGAAACTGAGGGAACTTGTAGAGCACTATAATGAAATGAGGCGCAATGCGCAATAGTACATTCTGCAAAGTATGTTAGGGAATTATTTCGGTCTACCCTTTTGTAAGTGGTTATCGAAGGTAAGGTCAATTTGTAGCTGTGAGAAACTTTTTAGGTATCCAAAAAAGGGAATACATACTTGAAATAAAATACTTAAGATATGTAGATGCTAGAATGCCGCAAGGAGTAATGATGTGCAACTTGTGGCTGAACGGGGAATGGGATGTCTCTCACTTCTCAGGAAATCATGATATTCGGATATCGGTTTCGACGATTGGTAATGATGAGACACTTTTCTTTCCAGAACATACATATGTAGGACGGTATTGTATTTAAGAAAATCTGATTTATGATGCTGGGATGACGAGAGAGAAGAAAAGGAAGGGGAGAGTTTTAGGGAAAGGATTAATGAAGGGAAGGAAGTGTATTATTGATACGTACTGAAAAAATATAGGAAAAGCCGTAATGAGAGAAAACGTGAGGACGAGGAAGAAAGTGAGAGAAGTATAACCTAAAGTAAGAAAAGAGACCACCGTGGTGTGATGGTAGCGTGCTCCGCCTACCACACCGAATGCTCTGGGTTCACACCCCGGGCAAAGCAACATCAAAATTTTAGAAATACGGTTTTTCAATTAGAAGAAAATTTTTCTAAGCGGGGTCGCCCCTCGGCAGTGTTTGGCAAGCACTCCGAGTATATTTCTGCCATGAAAAGCTCTCAGTGAAAACTCATCTGCCTCGCAGATGCCGTTCGGAGTCGGCATAAAACAAGTAGGTCCTGTCCGGCAAATTTGTAGGAAAAATTAAAAAGGAGCACGACGCAAATTGAAAGAGAAGCTCGGCCTAAAATCTCTTCGTAGGTTATCGCGCCTTACATTTAATATTTATTTTAAGAAAAGAGACAGTGGGAAAAACATAAGCTATAACTAAATAAAGTGGATGCTTCGAATAAATACTGATTGTTTAAATTATGTTTCTCCACCAACAACGCGCCAGGTAATAGCTAAGTAGCATGTACATATAAAGACTCCTTACTCACCCGGCCTTTGATCTACAAACGAAATCACTGAATCTTGCTTAACAAATTTTTGCCTTTTATATTCCAACATGGCAGCACTTGTTAGGGGTGATCCATAATGCTGTGGTGTATCTAGTTTAAAACTTGTACCGCGACGTGAATCAATGGACATATTGTCTTGTGCCGAAAAGGAATCTTGTGATTTATCTAAACTACCATTGAATTGTGCGTTACGTCTTGCTTCCATATACGATACAATGGAATCTTGCTTCGACAGCGACCCCTTCGATCCATTACTATCCTGCTGACACAGCAAACGACGTGAACCATCGCTTGAAGCGCTTTCCTGTTTGATTAAAAACTGTCGTGAGCCATGTGAGTCTTGTTTCAATAACATTTGCTGTGACAGATTACTATCTTGCTTAAGCATAGCATTATGATGATGTCGGCGAAGCGATTGATGTTCGTAAATATAAGAGACAGCATTCGTTTTACGCAATCCGGGACTACTTGGACTTTTGCGTGAGCTATTTTGGTGATAGTGCGAGGATTTGCGGGTGCTCGTAGTAGATGAAGCAATTGCCACATTGTCGTAATATCTGAAATGTGTTTTCAAAAAGGATTTTAAGTTTAAAATTGGATGTTCTAAAGCAAATGAGAATGTTTTATGCAACCTTAAGCGTCCCCAGCAAGAGCGGGATTGTATAATGGCTGCAAAGCCACGTCGGTATTTTTTATTGAAGAAAGCATATAAAATGGGGTTGATACAAGAATTCGATGATCCCAGCCATTGAGCAAAAGGTGTTACTTTATTTAATATTTCGCTTTCTTCTATTGATATTTCACCACCTGAAAAAAAGAGAAAAGGAAAAGTTTTCTTATAATGCGCTGCATTGCCAAAAGACACTCGACAGTGTTTGGAACTCCCCTCCCTATCTAGCTACAAATGGCTATTTGGAAATCAATCCGGCTCAGCTGGGTTAAGCTGACACAATCTGTTGAGGCCTGAGATTAATTTACTCAGTGCGATGCCATTCGGACTCGATAAATGAAAGTCTATATAAGCCACATATCTTCTAAAAACTTATCTTATGAATATTATAAATATCAAAGTGCCAGAACTTTTGGAAGGATTTGAAAAAAGCTGCCAATAATATAGACGGATTTACTGGTTAAATGTTTTTTTTTTTGAAACTAGCTCCCTGAGGACGGATCCACGGCGCCGAAATAGTTTTGATACAGACCCGGAATAAAGTCGAAATCAATTCAATAGAGTTACCGCAAATGATAATGAAATTATCCTTTTATTGTCCCGAAAAGATCCTTGAACAACACCGGAATTGCACTGATTTCACAAAATTAAACTGAAATAGCTCGAAAACAATCCCGGATCAATCTCAAAATAATACTAAACAATACCGAGTTTGTCCCATAATTATTCCGAAATGACCCCGAAATGGTCCCAAAATAATGAATGGAGTCAATCTCGAAACAGCCCCGAAATAGTACAAAACTGATTCCTAACATAATTCGAAACGGCCACGGATAAGTCCAAATATAATCACTGAGTCAACCCGAAATAGTACAGGAATGATCCTAACAAATATTCCGAAAGGCTTCCCAAAACGGTTATGACTTGATCTTAAAATGTTTAGAAGAATCCAGAAAAGCACGTCAAAATTAAAAAAGGAAGTCCCGAAATAGCATTCAAAAAAATCCGTAAAAATAAGCGAAAGGCTCACAAAACAGTCAAAATGATGAATAACAAATCCAGTTGTTAGCTGGAAGTGGCCTTGATATCATTCCTATAAGGCCACGAAATAGCTCTAATCCGCAGAAAAACCCGTAATGTCCCGTTAAATATCTGAAAAGTTTCGAAGTGATTCCAAGCAATCCCGAAATAATCCTTACTGCTCAGTTTTCCAAAGAGATCAATCTTATGAGTCAAATATCGTTTTTCTAGGTCAAGTAAACTCAGTGCTGAATCAATTTATAAAAATATTAGCAGACCCGGCAGCCGTTGTTCTGCCTTAAATTTGGTCTCTCTGCATACATTTAAATAAGCTTTTTCCGTTTAACTCTGCCCTCCCCCCTCTTCACTTTTTCCTAATCCTTTTATTCACTCCTCCCTTCGTCTTTTTCGCTTCATCTATCTCCCTTTTCGTCTCATTATATCTATTGCTCAGTCTTCTTCTCCTTCTCTCTTTCCTCTTCTCTCAAGTTCTTCTCATTCTTCTTCATCCCTTATTGTCTGTCCCAGTGGGTGGTATGTATTTTCTTTCAGTCCCAGTCCCAGCCCCACTCCGAATCTCAGTCCCAGCCCGTCTCTGGTCTACTTCCCGGAAAAAGGATCGTAAATACTAATATAGGCATATTTATATACCAAATTTCAGGCAAATCGAATAAGACGTATGTAAATAGGTATGTTGGTATTATTAATTCATGTCTTTATTTTGGCTTCGCATGCATATTTATCAGTTTTGCCAGGTTGTTGCGACTAAATCGAATACCACAATGAAAATTACTTTAAAGCTCCCAGCAACAGCTTTAATTTCATATCCATATTACCCACACATTTTAGGGGTATCCCGGTCCACGTTTTGGCCTATATATCGAGACCCTAGTCACCCAGCGGTATAAAACTTACACTGTTGTTGATGCGAATAAATCGAGTACCACAATGAAAATTACTTTAAAGCTCTCATCAACAGATTTCATTTGATACCCATATAGTATAACATTGTCTAGGCATTCACGGGCCCACGTTTTGGCCTATATCTCGAGACCCTAGTCACCCAGGGGTATGAAAATTACCCTCTACTAAAGCTGAGTGCTTTCATTTGTTGTCCATATTCTATAAACAAATTCTGGGGTACCCGGGTCCACGTTTTGGCCTATATCTCGAGATCCTATACGTCGATCGCAACCAATCCTATGTAAGAACCACCGCCTGAAGTATACGAAACTTATGTGGACGTTCGCATCTCTTCAAACACCGGCTACCAACTAATACACAATTTAGCCTTTCTTTTCATACCCAGCTGTACTTGGGCAAGGGTATTATAACTTTGATTGGATAACGGTTGGCTGTACAGGTATAAAGGAATCGAGATAGATATAGACTTCACTATATCAAAATCATCAGTATCGAAAAAAAATTGATTGAGCCATGTCCGTCCTTCTGTCTGCCCGTTAACACGATAACTTGAGTAAATATTGAGATATCTTCACCAAATTTGGTACACGAGCTTATCTGGACCCAGAACAGATTGGTATTGAAAACGCGCGAAATCGGATGATAACCACGCCCTTTTTATATATATATAAAATTTGGAAAACACAAAAAACCTGATTATTTAGTAAATAATACACCTAGAATGTTGAAGTTTGACGTGTGGGCTGATATTGAGATTCTTGAAAAAATTTTAACAAATTTTTTAAAATGGGCGTGGCACCGCCCACTTGTGATAAAATCAATTTTACAAATATTATTAATCATAAACCTATTAAACCTATCGTAACAAAATTCGGCAGAGAGGTTGCCTTAACTATAAGGAATGTTTTGAAGAAACATTTACGAAATCGGTTAAGCACCACGCCCACTTTTATATAAAAGATTTTTAAAAGGGTCGTAGACGAATAAAATAAGCTATATCTTTGCAAAAGAGAGCTTTAAGTCAATGGTATTTCATTTCCCAAGTGGATTTATAACAATAATTGAAAACCTTCAAATTAAAAAAAAAAAATGGGCCTGGCACCGCCCCTTTAATGACTAAGCAATTTTCTATGTTTCGGGAGCCATAACTCGAAGAAAAATTAGTTGAGAATAGAACCATATGTATGTATATGTATTATTGCGCAGCCTTGTAACACTATTAAGTACACAAAACAAACAACAACAGCATTCCAAGTGTACAGCTGGGTATGTAATGTTCGGTTTCACCCGAACTTAGATTTCCTTACTTGTTATATATAAGATTTCTGGAAGGTGTGGAATAAGATGCTATTGAAAAATTACACAGAGCTCAATGTATATGATCCACACACCAAAGTAAAATTTTTTTATAGTTCTAATGATAATAAAAATTCAAAAGTAACTGACACCAAGGGTGCGAGGGGCGTTTAAAAAAAAAGCAATAGCAGGTAGGTTTCTCCAGACTGGCGTGATTGAGCCAAAAAACAAACACTAGGACCATTAGGACTAGGACATCTAATCACTAAAACTTTCAAATATTCAAACAATCAACTTTTCTATATAATCCTTATACATTTCTTTCTCTCCAGCTTTTTCTACTCAGTCTCATTGACAGGGAGATCTGCTGTGTTTCTTTTAAGGAGGAGGGTGCCGTAGCTCAATTAATGCATCGATGCCACTGGGTGAGGTGATGCGATCAAGGCTTTTCTCTGTCATCGCTTAGAAAATACATACAAACAAAGACCCCGTTATGACTTCAAAAGCATGTTTGGTGACTTTAAAGTACGCAAGTAAGTTTCAGTCACCCATAATCGGAAAGCAGAGAGGAGAATGCGTTATTTTGCTTGACGTTGGAAGAACACTTTATTTGAGCTGAGATATGGCATTTTTTGGAATAATTCTGAGTAAATGCGGTAAATACTTAGTTTTCAAACAATGTTGTTGTTGTTGTTGTAGTGATTAGGTTACTCCCCGAAGGCTTTGGGGAGTGTTATCGATGTGATGGTCCTTTGTCGGATACAGATCCGATACGCTCCGGTAACACAGCACCATTAAGGTGCTGGGCCGACCATCTCGGGAACGATTTATATGGCCACATTGAACCTTCAGGCCATCCCTCCCTCCCCACCCCCAAGTTCCATGAGGAGCTTGGGATCGCCAGAGCCTCGTCTGTTAGTGAAACGGGATTCGCCGCTCGAAGGTGAGGTTGACAATTGGGTTGGAGAAGCTATATATTGCGCTGCACAACCCCTTGAATTTCAAACAATCAATATTAAGAACTCATCATACTCACCAAATTTAATTCTTGCAAAAATCACATAAAGTGGCAACCATGACAACACGAATAGTATAACAACTGCAACCAACATTTTGATGACCTTCACTTTCGACTTTTGTTGCATGCGATCCATTTGTGCATCCTTAGAATCGCCAGGAATTGATCGGGTCGATACTTTTATCCATATCAAGACATAACATAATGTAATCAATGACATTGGCAGTAAATAGCAAGCGACAAGGTGAGCTAGAAGAAAATACAAATTTCCATTTGTACCAGGTGGCCATACCTCTTGGCATAAATATAGATCTGGTGCTGCGGGGAATGACTCAGCTGCCGGTACAAGATCAAAGAACAACAGCCAAGGTATTGTCGAGCTCAAGGCAATCAACCAAATGCATAATATCATGAAACGTGCGCGACTCTTTGTCATTTGTTTGAGTGGCCACCATATTGCAATGAATCTGTAAATTGGAACAAACAAATATATGTACATATGTACTGTTCTCAAAAATTTCAAGAAATATCTAAATGTGAAAATGCTTTTAAAATAATTTTATAAACTTTATTCTACACCTTTTCCAGTTTAAATTCAGAAAATTACAATTCAAGTTCAGAATTTCCAATTTAAATTCAGAAATTTACAATTCAAGTTCAGAAATTAACAATTCAAGTTCAGATTTTCCAATTCAAGTTCAACAAATTACAATTAAAGTTCAGAAATTCCAATATAAATTCAGAAAATTACAACTCAAGTTCAGAATTTTCATTTCTAGTTCAGAAAATTACAATTGAAGTTCAGAAAATTACAATTCAAGTTCAGAAAATTGCATTTCGAGTTCAGAAAATTACAATTCAAATTCAGAAAATTATAAGTAGGGTGTTATTTTTTAAAAGTTATTCCAATTCATACTACGGTATGTAATACTTATATGTTATTTGTGGAAGTGTTGATGCTTCGTTGACAATGGTGGCTTATATATACTGTACCCCAAGTTTTTTCCAACGCGTGTACATCCCAAGCTAAGAAATCAAACGGATGGTAACTCTTTGCAACAAGTGCATGAAGATGCTCCGGCCATGACAAAACTTGGAAAGTAAGTGGAAAGGGAAGACCTCCACAGAGTTGCGAGAGGCAGGTGGAGGAAGACTTGATCTGTGCACACAGTACTTATACGTTACTTGCGGGATTGGGGACGCTCCGTTGATTTGATCATCATTGCTGTCACACTCAATGCAGATCAATGTTGTGACCTTTACATAGAATATAGATGGATGTCCTTGTAACTGAACTCGTATGAGAGGATGAAAGAAAAGAGAGGAAACGGTTTCTCTTCGCTATCTCCTTCATGTGAGCACAAAAAAAAAAAAAAAAAAAAAAAAAATTGATTTAAGTGAGTTAAGAGGTCCAATGCTTCCTTAACAGTAGGCCTTCATATCCTTGAATAAAATTATTAGCGCTAACATTTACCATCTTACATTCTTTAATTTCCATTGCATGACAAACTTTCTGAACTTCAATTGTAATTTTCTGAACTTGAAATGAAAATTCTAAACTTGAGCTGTAAATTTCTGAATTTAAATTGGAAATTCTGAACTTGAATATTAATTTTCTGAACTTAAACAGGAAAAGGTGTTGAGTTATGGACCGGCCTGTTAAACCTAACCTAAAGTTAGAGGTAAATGTAGAGATAGGGTAGAAGTTGAGGGAGTGTTAGGTTAGGTCAGGTTGAAGTGGCTGCTCGCGTGCACACTTAGACCAGAGACATTAGGCCCGTTGTGATACCACAAAAAGACACCATTACCCTTCCTCTTCAAAACATTTTGAAGAACCGACAAATTGACGTCATACTCCCCAACCTGGCGCAGATTATCTAGAAATGGAGCTCTCAGAAAGCGCTGCTTGTGTCAATTAGCAACGGGCAGTTGCAGATGATGTGAATCACCGTTTCCTGCTCTTTATCCTATTTCCCTACAAGTGTGGAAATTGTCTCCCGGTGTTTGTAGCCATCTTTTGTGGGCTTGGCGGGGATGTGTCCTTTTAGCAATAGTTTACATGTGGCAAGGGGTATACCTAAGCTTTCTTTGCCAAGGAGAATCTGCCTGGTCATAACCTGCCAAGCGAGTTCGTCTGCAATGCAGTTTCCCTCGATGTCCCTGTGTCCCGGACCCATGTGAGTTGTACACAGTTTTGTTGGCCCATCTCTTGAAGAGATTGGCGACAGTTTAATGTTAGTTCAGAATTGGCCGAGTGAGAGCCAAGAGATTTGATGGTAAACTGGCTCTCGATGAAAATAAAGATTTATTTGTCGATATTGTGTGTCCCTATCCTAACTACGGCTTCCATGATGGCTGACAAACGAATATACTGATTACATTGGATATTAGAAATGCATCTAACACTGCAGTGTAGACCCAATGGAAGGATGTCAAGAATGATCTGAAGAGCTTCGCTAGGCATTGTGGTAATGTTAAGGTTGATGAAGATGTAAAGATTGAGGAAGATATAGAAGAAAAGGTAGTGGTACCGAAATGTGAGTTCTCTGGGGGTCAGCTCTTGGCAGGTATTTTAAGATGCCGACAACGATTGCTAGATTTACGTGGGAAAAAATCAAACGAATATACTGATTACTTTGGATATTAGAAATGCGTTTAATACTGCGATCTGGATGCAGATAACGACAGCGCTATGAATCTTTGGCACACCTGATTACCTCCGCTGGATCATGGGTAGCTATTTTAGCAACGGAGTATTCCTTCTTAATTAGGGACCAAGACAGCACAACATCACCGGTGGCATCCTTGAGGAATGGTGTGCTACAGATCGACCTTCCCGAAGGCACGCAAATTGTTGGCTATGCAGATGATATTTTCATCGTAGCAGTGGCCAAGGAACTGGATCTGGTACTAGAGTTATGTAATGACGCCATAAGAAGACTAAAGGTATGGCTGACGAAAATGGGGCCGGAGATGAACTGCAAGTCTTACGTGAAAATATTTAGGGCTAAACATTGACTCAAAGTGGCGGGAAAGAAATTGTCTAAGTTAGTGCAACCCTTATGTGAATAACGCTCATCATCAGCGGCCCAGGCGAAGCTACCCACGATTGTATAACTTAAAAAGCTCGATAATATTATACCAGTGCGGCATGAATATGAAATAATGAAAACATATACTAGCAACCTACCGGCGTATTGCTATATGAATAGCAAGTGCTTATCGGACAGTGTCCGACGAGGCCATCCATTTTATCTCGTAAAATGAAGGACGGTGGGAGGAGCCGAGGAAACGGAGGAGTAACTTCACGTATGTTCGGAATATAGCGGAATGATATGAGCGGAAGCACGGCAAACTAAACTACCACCTCACGTAAATATGTGTGAGCATGGCGGTTTCAAGGAGTATTTGTGCAGGGAATATAATCATTTCCCACCTAGACCTTCCAGTCGAGTAGGGGCCGCCCTCTTCTTCTGCTTCCGTAGGCGGATTCCGATAAAAATACTTTCTTACCGGAGCATCATCTTTCATTCGCATAACATTGCCTAGCCAGGGTGGCCGCTGTGTTTTAAATCGCTAAACTATGTGATGATGTCTGCATAAAGCTCGTACAGCTCATCATTAAATCTTCTTCTGCACTCCCCGTTGCCAACGCGTATAGGTCTGTAAATCTTTTGAAAAACGTTTATCTCGAGCACTCCCAGAGACGCCTCATATGATGTTGACATGGTCCATGCTTCTGCACCATATAGTAGGACGGGTACGATAAGTGACTTGAAGAGTATGATCTGCTTTTGCCAACAGAGGAATTTACTTTTCTATTGCCTACCTAGTCGAAAGTAGCATTGTTTTATTTTTCTAAGATTTGGTGGTTTTTTCTAAGATTTGACGCCTAGTGAAAATCTGGTCGATGATATATTTACCAGGTTTGAAGCCACACTGATAAGGTCCAAACAGCCGATTCACGATGGGCTTCAATCTTTCGCACAATACAACTGACAGGACTTTATATGCGATACTAAGAAGGCTGATAAGGTAAAACCGGGACAGTTTGCAGGATCCCCCTACTTGTAGACTGGGCAAATAATACTTAGATGCCAATTGTCAGAAATGCACTCGCCCTACCATATTTTGCAAAAAAGCTAGTACATGCACCTTGCCAACTCCTCTCCCCGTATTTGAATAACTCCGCAAGCAATTCGCCCGCGTCCGTGGCCTTGTTGTTTTTTAATTTAGTTATGGCTGTTCTTACTTCCTAATAATCGATTGGGGGCTCTAATTCCATCGTCATCCCTTGCGGACTCGGGTTCATCATCGCTTGGCGGTATATTGCTGTCTCCATTAAGAAGGACATAGAAGTTTTCCTCCCATAGCCTAAGAACTCTCTGGACGGCGGTTACAAGGTTGCTGTTTTCACTCCTACAGGAGTTTGCCCCTGACTTAAAACCTTCCCTATATCACCGAATTTTTTAGTAGAATTGACAGGCGTTATTCCTGGTCAAGCTCCTCGCACTCAAGCTTTTCTGCCTCTACTTCTTTTTTCCTTTAAAAAGGTCTCGCTTCCTTTTTCGACTCGCAGTGGCATTAACACACACTTCTTGTTGCGTTTGCTTTTAATGTAGCTATGTAGAGGTCTAGCTTTCTGTGTGTTTTTTGGTTATTGTTTTTAGCTGCGCAGAGGTCCCTTTTTTATGGTTGCAACGCGATAGCGGTTGTTGTTGTTGTAGCGATAAAGACACTCCCCGAAGGCCTTGGAGAGTGTTATCGATGTTGATGGTCATTTGCCGGATGCAGATCCGGGAAGGATTTAGTATGACCTCATGAAACCTTCAAGGTCAAATTCGCCCTCCCACCCCCTAACTCCGTGAGGAACTTGGGGTTATCAGAGCCTCAGCTATTAAAGTAACAGGATTCGCCACGGGTAGGTGAGGTTGAAAATTGGTTTGGAGAAGCTATATTTTGTGCTGGCAACCCCATGAAAGGTTTGCGCTACACAATCCCTTGAAGCAATTTGGTATTTTAGTCCCCCCTTGCGACAGGCATATCTGCCACGGTATAGCCTAAGCCCCCTCACGCGCTGGGGGTTAGAGATCTGAGTCGATCTTATGTCCTTGAATCGTGCGCACATCTAAAACACTGGAAGCATGTTGTCCGCCTACCACAAACGTGGTCGAGCTTATTACGTGTATTGTGGG
Source organism: Eurosta solidaginis (assembly GCF_040869045.1). Classification (NCBI taxonomy): domain Eukaryota; kingdom Metazoa; phylum Arthropoda; class Insecta; order Diptera; family Tephritidae; genus Eurosta; species Eurosta solidaginis. The sequence continues at coordinate 344,786,372 of NC_090319.1, read as the reverse complement.
ACTGCTGTGAGGTAAATGGCGTTTATAGTTATGTATGCAGAGCTCAGAGAAATCGCTTTTTAGCCGCCGGGACGTAATGTCTAGCGGTGGTGCCACGGGGTGTGGCCAAACTTGTAGGATTAAAATGGTTTCATTGGGCCACTTAAGGGCAATGCGCTCCCAAAAAAATGAAGGAAAACATGTAAGGAAGGCTAAGTTCCGGTGTAACCGAACATTACATACTCAGCTGAGAGCTTTGGAGACAAAATAAGGGAAAATGACCATGTAGGAAAATGAACCTAGGGTAACCATGGAATGTGTTTGTATGACATGGGTATTAAATGGAAGGTATTAAAGAGTATTTTAAAAGGGAGTGGGCCATAGTTCTATAGGTGGACGCCATTTCGGAATATCGGCATAAATGTGGACCAGGGGTGACTCTAGAATGTGTTTATACGATATGGGTATCAAATTAAAGGTATTAATGAGGGTTTTAAAAGGGAGTGTATATGTGAGGGCGGACCAGGGTGACCCAGGACATCATCTGTCCGGTACGGCTAATTTATTTATATATGTAATACCACGAACAGTATTACTGCCATTATTCCAAGGGCTTTTGATTTGCCCTGCAGAACTTTTTCATTTTTTTCTCCTTATTATGGTAAGTGCCACACCCATTTTATATATGTAATACCACGAACAGTATTACTGCCATTATTCCAAGGGCTTTTGATTTGCCCTGCAGAACTCTTTCATTTTTTTCTCCTTATTATGGCAAGTGCCACACCCATTTTACAAAGTTCTTTCCAAAGTTATATATTTTGTGTCAAAAAACCAATCCAATCACTATGTTTCATCCCTTTTTTCGTATTTGGTATAGAATTATGGCATCGATATCGAAAAAGGGGGCGTGGTCATAGTCGGATTTCACCTATTTTTAATACCAAGATAAAGTGAGTTCAGATAAGTACGTGAACTAAGTTTAGTAAAGATATATCGATTTTTGCTCAAGTTATCGTGTTAACGGCCGAGCGAAAGGACAGACGGTCGGCTGTGTAGAAAACCTGGGCGTGGCTTCAACCGATTTCCGCCATTTTCACAGAAAACAGTTGTCATAGGGGCTATGCCCTTACAAAATTTCACAATTGGTCAATTTTTATTCGACTAATGGCATTAAAAGTATTCTAGACAAATTAAATGAAAAAGGGAGGAGCCACGCCCATTTTGAAAGTTTTTCTATTTTTGTATTTTGTTGCACCATTGGGGTTGAATGTTGACATAATTTACTTATTCTCTGTAAAGATATTCAATTTTTTGTTAAAATTTGACTTTAAAAATATTTTTTTTTTTTTTTGTAAGTGGGTGTGTTCTTCATCCGATTTTGCTAATTTTTATTTACCACATACATATGTAGTAATAGTAGTAACGTTCCTGCCAAATTTCATCATGATATCTTTAACGACTGCCAAATTACAGCTTGCAAAACTTTTAAATTACCTTCTTTTAAAAGTGGGCGGTGCCATGCCCATTGTCCGGAAGTTTACTAATTTTCTATTCTGTGTCATAAGGTCAACCCACCTACCAAGTTTCATCGCTTTATCCGTCTGAATTTTCGCACTTTTTCTGTTTTTCGAAATTTTCGATATCGAAAGAGTGGGCGTGGTTATAGTGCGATTTCGTTCATTTTAAATAACGATCTGAGATGAGTGCCCAGGAACTTACGTACCAAATTTCATTAAGATACCTCAAAATTTACTCAAGTTATCGTGCTTACGGACGGACCGACATGGCTAAATGAATTTCTTTTTTCGCCCAGATCATTTTGATATATAGAAGTCTATATCTATCTCGATTAGTTTATGCCGTTACGGGGCACCGTTATGCGAACAAAATTAATATACTCTGTGAGCTCTGCTCAGCTGAGTATAAAAAGAGCAGCTGGAGGTAGAGGGAAATAGCGAAATTGGGCGGATAGTACCTGTCAACTTACATACATAACAATATGAATCCATATATTTGCTGGTGATTAAAATGCATTCTGACACCGTGGCCTAATTATCTAAAGTATTGCACTTGATCTTGATAGCTATCAATAGCAATAACAACAATAAATGCAAAATCTTAAACTAGTTGCAGCATGAAATAACATTCATTTGTTTGTATGTGACCCAATATTTATTGTAAAACTTGTACTATTGGCGCCGGTGTCAATCTCGGTGTCGCCGCGCATTTTTAATATCCAGTTGTCAAGTGCGACTTTTCCATTGAATAGCGTGAATCTCCTTGAAACCCACAGAAAACTAAACATTTTTTTTTTGAGCTGGTTTTAGGTTGGTTTGTGTTTCAATGAATTTGTCACCACCTCCACTAGAATGTGCTACATTTCGCAAATTTTTTCAACAACCGCCTTTCTAATGCTAACATTGGGCCACGCGGTCATCAAGTTTAGTTTATTGTTTACTTTGTTTAATCACAGCCAAGTGCAGTGTGAAATGAAAACGGCGTCGAAATTTTATATAAAAGCATTCAATTTTTTATTGAAATACAACAGTCACAAAAATCTTTCCGTTCTAATAACAACATTCTAAATTAGTTCAGATTCCTTTCCACTCAACTCACACTTTCAACTCACAACTCAACAAAATGTTCAAAGTCGTAAGTATTTCCGTAAATTTTTGTTTGTTTATAAATTTCATTTTATATGTTCTGTAATATGTATATGTATTTCCTCATTTCCAGTTGCTTGTACTCTCATTTATCGCTTTCGCCTGCGCCAAACCCGGTGTTGTGGTAGGAACCCCCGTGCACGTTGCACCGGTTGTGCATCACGCAGGAGCGCATGCTGTGCACTCGTAAGTACTGATACAAATTGTAGTAAGATTTAACGGCACTATTAATCGTAAAACTGTTTTATTGCAATATTTGATAACAAACATGCCGACACGGTTGCATACAGTGACTCAAAAAGTTATTCGTAAAGTGTTACTTTCAAAACTCACAATGGGCCAAACACACAAAACCAGTAAACGCTTTTCTCAGCGCAATAATTTGAAATTTTAATACAATTTCGAAGTGATTACTATGAAAAATATACTACTTTTATCCATGTGGCCCAATATTCTTCACGATATTTTTAAATTGTGAGTCTTTTCTGTTCTTTGAAAGGCATTAAGAGAAGAAAAACTATTTCAACCCAGGTTTTGAATTTCTTAAAAACTAAAAAATAGAGGCACATTGAAAGAGAAGCTCGGCCTCAAATCTTTTCGGAGGCTAATGTGCCTTGTATTTAATTTTTTTTTTATTTATCGCACGAGTTTTTTATTTAATTTTTAATATCATTAGTCAAATCAGTAGGCCGATATAACAACAAAATATTTTTAATTTTATAAAAATCAAATGTGATAGTACTTTTAAAACTTCTAAAAAAAAAATAAAATACAAGTTTTGAGTTTTCTAACCAAATTTTATAAATGATTTAATGAATATAATATTTTTTAATTCAACATTAACAATTGGGGGTTTCATCTCAACTTCAAATTTTTAAATAAAAAAAAATATTTAACAAGTTTTATATTTCTTATTCAAACTTTATAAATGTTGTAATGAAAAGCGTTATTTTTTTTAAATTAAATTGAAAATGTTTGGATTTCTTAAACATTTTAAAAAATTCTTCTATGCAGAGCAGAAATCTGAAGAAAGATATATGGGGTATTCCATCCCATTTCGACCAATTCTGAACCCGACCCCTTTAGAATTGGCTGAAAGTTTTCCTTCTTTTTCTAGCTTACGAAAAATGTTTTTCAGAAGTTTTTGAAATTTTTTCATCCAACTCAAAAAAAGTTATGAATTTTTAAAAAAACACCGTTTTTTTTTCCAAATGCTATAACTTTTTCAAAAATCGACCGTTTGGGATCTTTTTTTTTTTTAAATTTGTTTTTAAATGTATTTTTCGGAAAAAATTCAAAAACAGTTTTAAAGTTTTTTTTTTTTGTAATTCTTCAGTTTTTCGAGATTTTTCGAATTTCGCCCTTTTTGTTTTTTTTTTTGTTTTGCTCATAAAAAACTTCAATCAATTCTGCAATCAGCCATACTAATCCCGGAGTGGGCCGAGAATTTTATTTTTTTTTTTATTTAATTGAAAAAAAAACTTTAAATTTCTTTTTGCATTTTTTCCGAAAAGTACATATTTTTTAATATAATAAAAATATTCCAACTTTTTGAGTTGAATGAAAAAATTTGAAAAACTTCTGAAAAACGTCTTTCGTAAGCTAGAAAAAGAAGAAAAACTTTCAGCCAATTCTAAAGGGGTCGGGTTCAAAATTGGTCGAAATGGGATGGAATACCCCATATGTATTTTAATGATTAAACGCTGCGAATATTGAAATTTTTTGTTAATATTTTTTTATAAAATTTTTCAAAATTTGACTTAAGGCCGGCTGCAACTTTCGAAGTTTTAAGTCATGTTTTTTTTGCAAAAATTTTATTTAATTTCAATTTTAAATGGAATTACAAAAAATATTATGAAATAATTAAAACTTCACAAGCAAAAATTTTGTTTGGCACGAAACAAAAATTTATAAAAATATATTTGACTAATGAAAATTTTGACATAAATTATTAAAAAAAAAATATTAACAAACTGCTAAGAATAACTTACAATTTTCCTTAATTATGTATCGGTCATAACGTAAAAAGAGAACTAAAATATAAAGCTTTACGCAAAGTTCAAAATTAAACTTTTTAAGCAAAATTGTTCAAAATTTTATAAAAAAATTAGAAATTTTGTTTCAACTCTAATTTTTTATTTTTATTTTTTTTGGAAAAATCGCCACATATCTGAACTTAAAAAAACCAAAATTAATATTTAAAAGTTTTAATAATGGTTTTTGTTTTTGTATGAGTTTTTTAAGCGGGGATTACCCCTATTGCTTTAAATGTATGAAAACATTTATTTGAAGCAATTTTCAATTTATAATTTTTTTAATAATTTGGGAACATTTAAACAACGTGACATCAGGACGGACAAGGCGACAGCTGTTTCGATTCTACCTTTTTTAAATCTCTTCAAACCCTTTTCTCCCGGGAGTGGGATTCGGACCCGCACTACTACGACGGTTGAAGTGTTATAAACGCATTCAGCCACGTCATGCCTTAGTTGTTGTAAACCTTATCCCAATTGCCTTCTTTGCATATTTTCTTTATTCATAATCCATACTTCGCATGTCATCATATGGTGAAGTTATGCGTTGGTAAGGCGGTTTCAGAGAAACTTGGTGTTGTTCTTTTGTTATATTTATAGAACTACAACGAATTAACACCAATGTTGTATTTTGTTTTTTATCGGCCTATTGATTAAGGATTCTTGGCTCGAATTCGGCAAGAAAAATTACAAAAAAAAAAATTATAATAAATCACAGAAATTATTGTTAAAGGCCTTTTGCAGGCAGCTCATACTTTTAAGAATTTTTTGTCGAGTTTAGTCTTTGGTTTTCACCATAAATACAAATACATATTTCAAACCATTTTAATCAAATGTAAAATTCAAAAGTTTTTTCTTAGTATTGAACGTAACTTTTTTTATCAAACTGTTTTAAAACTTGGTATACACTTTTAAGATTTTTTTTTCAAAATTTATTAAAAATACATTTTTGTTTATTCTTATGCAAAATAAAAGTTGAGCCAAATTTGTTAAGCCTGTAGAAAAAATTTGATACTAAAATTTTTTTTCGTTTTTTCTATAAACATAAATAAAATTTCGTGCTGAATTAAAAAGTTCAAAAGCTAAAAAATTGGCAATCAAATTTAAAGTTTTTGAAAGTTTTAAAAAAAGTTTTGAAAATAAAGTGTCTAGAGAAATATTTAATGTTAAGATTTTTTTGGCTTTTTTTTCGATAAAAATAGAAAAAACTTCGTGCAGGTAAAAAAACGTAAAAATAAACAGAAAGTTATGACCAAAGGTAAAATTGTTAAAGTTTTTAAATTTAAAAATTTTGTGACCAAAATGAAAAAATAAATATTTCGTATTGAATTAAAAAAGAAAAAAATTCATCAAATTTTGCAGTTTATACAAAATTTTTAGGAAAAGATAAAACGGGATGCTATTATTAAAGAATATAAAAGAGTTTGCTGATTCGTTTGACTAACATGTTTTTTGGTTTTTGTTTTATTTAATTAGACAATGAAGTTTTGTACAAAATTATTTGAAAATATAATTTCCAGAGGAAAATGTAATCTTAATGGATTTTTTCTATAAAAAAAAAAAACTTTATTGATACAAAAAAGTAAAAAAAAAATTTAGAGAATCGTGACGTTAAAAGGGTTTTTTGTTTTTTTCATTCTTTAGTATAATTTAAAAGTAGTTTTTGTTTTATGTTTTTTTGTTTAAACAAAATTTCCAGAGAAAAATTTAATGTTGATTAATTGTTTTTTGTTTTTTTTTTTGTTCTATAACTCAAAAAAGTTAAAAATTCAATAATTTTTGATCAAATTTGAAACTGTTAAGTTTTAAGAAAATTTTTGATAAAAAGATAAAACGTGATGCAATGTTTCAGGAAATATAAAAAATCTGTTTTTTTTTTATTTTTTCTTATTTAATTAGACTTAATTAATTTTTAATTTAAATTAGTTCGAATTTTTTAAATTTTATGGAAAATTTTTAAAAACAAAACCTTTAGAGAATAATATAATATTGAAAGGTTGTTTCTATAAAAATAGATTCAACAATCAAATGTAAGATTGTTAAAGATTTTACAAAAAATTTTGTTGATTGGTTTGATAAACATTTTTTTTTTACTTATTTGTTCATTTAATTAGGGTATAAAACTTTACATAAATGAAAAAAGTTACCAAAATTTTAAAATAGAACTTCGAACTTCTGAAGCGACGTTATACAAATATGTTTAAATGTGATTAAACACGATTTCTTAAAAACAAATATTTGGGACACCTTTTCTGTAATTTCTAGGACAAATTTGCTCTTTAGTTTGAAAGGAACTTTTACTTTTTGGGCAAAGAGCATTAAATTTAAATAAATTTTGAGATTTTGTATGTAATGTCAGAAGTTTTAAAAATTAAATATTTTTTTATCACAATTTTTAACTTATTAAACTTTTTGAGTATTTTGAAAAAAAAAAAATTAAAAATTTAACAGTGCCATTTCCGAAGGATTTTTTTCTTTTCGAATGAAAAAAAAAAAAATGCCATGCTTTTATGGAGCTTTATGGCCGACAAATTAGAAGGTAAAGTTAAATTTTCCTTTTTTCCCTCCTGCGCGTTTCGGCGCTCTCACGTCTTCCTCAGCGAATCTAATGATTTAATTAAAAAAAAAAAAACAACAAACATAAATACAATTAAATAACATTAATTTGTACACTTACATTATTTAAATAAATTAATTTTATTTGTAAGTACATTTCCATTTTATTTGAACAAAGTACCAACATAACTATACAAAAAAAAAATTGTTTAGAAAATATTGAGTTAAAAAAGTATTTTAAATTTGCAAAAATTAAAAAAAAACTTAATTACGAAATGCTGTCTAAATAAACGAAAGTATTTTTTTATTCAAATTTTTGAAAAAAATTTTTCACTAATTTTTAAAATTTTTATAATTGCGCTCTCCATTATATCTCTATCTGTCATTGTAATTATGTATCGAAAATATCTGCACAAAAACTTTTTGGCATACTTTTGCGCTCATCCTTTTTTATCTATCTTTTCTTCTTACTCACTTTTTTATATCATTGCAGCCATGTAATTCATCATCCCGCACCAGCCAAGATTGTAACGCCGGTGGTTGTCAAGCCAGTAGTGCCAGTATTACCTGTCGTAAAACATGTCGTACCCGTAGTTCCGGTCGTAAAACCAGTCGTACCCATAGTGCCAGTGCATCATGCTCATCCGGCTGTTGTTGTACATCATTAAATTGTGGCGTCACCAAGGCTGCGATCATGAATGAGGAGTACGCTAAAATCTTATTGCATTTATTAGCAAAAGGCTATGATTTCCCATCTACTTTCCCCCACATCAACTTCAGTACTCAACTTTTATACTTGCCTAAGCTCCCCAAAATTAGATAAAAAAATAAATAAATATTAAAACCCAAAATTAATTTGTGAATATCATTAACGGGTAATGGGTAAGGAATATACAGATTTGGTAAGGTTAGTTTGAACGGGCTGGTTCCTGAGGACCTAACCTAGACCGAACACCATGGACTCGGTTTTACCAGAAGTTTTATTAACGACCAAAAAAATTATATCAGAAACCAGTAGCTATGATATAAAAACTTCTCCTCTTGGCAAATACTAGAAGCTTTCTGGCACCTATGCTATTTGCTGATTCTGTGACACCTGTACTATCATGGAGTCTTAGCATTGCGACCAGAGGACACAAGCGCTTTCACTAACTATGCTTAAATTTATAGCGTGTGACGCAAGAAGGCAGTCTTCTGTCAAAATACCCGTCATGAGCCCGTAGTCCGCCTTCTCTAATGCTAAGAGTAACTTTCCTAGTGTAAGATTGTAAGACCTGCACATGATCTTCGACACTTTGCAGCCCAGCGCTTGGGCACACACCTTTCGTGCTTGTCCGACCATCTTCCCCAATCTTATTGAGACGCAGGGACTATTTACATTTTAATATGCTTTTAGATGCTGTGCTGTGCGATATAATGGCCTTAATTTCTATTTGGTTGTCATTATAAAAGTTGACGCGGCTGGGGATTGATGACAGTCGGTGATGATGAAATGGAATTAATATTCCTCCAACTGACTATGGCGAAGTCAGAATAGCAATGACCACATTTGATAATTTGCCTGCGGAGGTATTCAAATATGGCGGTGAGGAGGTGGTAAGGCGCATGCATCAGCTTCTTTGCAATATATGGTGGGTCGAGTGCATACCTGAGGACTGGAATCTAAGTGTCCAGTCTATAAGAAGGGGGATCCTGCAAACTGGGCCCATAATCGCGTATTCAGTATTTTTAGCATCGATATAAAGTCCTGTCAATTTTATTGTGCGAATCATTGAAGCCCACCGTGAATCGGCTGATTGGACCTTATCAGTGCCGCCCAGCGGGTTAGGGGGTTAGAATATACCCGCGGTAGATATGCCTGTCGTAAGAGGAGATTAAAATACCAAATACATACAAGAGGTTGTGTAGCGCAACCCTTTCAGGTTGCCAGTGCAATATTCAGCTTCTCCAAACCCATCGTGTTTCAATGACAACCGATGCTCATAACAAATCGTTCCCGAGATGACAGAGCTTGGTACCGGATCTGCATCCGGCAAAGGCCCATCAACATCGATAATACTCCCCAAAGCCTTCGCATGGACCATAATAACATCGGGTGAAGCGGTTCTGGGAGTGTTAGAAAGAAAAGTTATATGAAAGATTTATGGAACACTACGCGTGGGCGACGGCGAGCACCGAAGAAGATTTAATGATGAGCTATACGAGCTTTACGAAGACATCAACATAGTCCAACGAATTAAAATACAGTGCCTACGGTGGCATCGTAACGTTAACGTTACGATTAAGTTTCCGTTAATCAAATTTTTTTATCGTTTCCGTTGAAAAACTTGAGAATGTTATTGTTAAAGCAGTTATAAAAATAAACTTCATCTTGGTTTTAACCGAAATGATGTAGTTATTGTTGAAACGTTTATAATAACGTTAAACTTTAACACGAAGTGTGCTATCAAGGTCATAGCACGCGTTCATTTGTGTGTGAGTGAAATTAAAGTTAGGGGCAAGCGTTTCATAACGTTTATAAAGTAAACGAAGTGGCGAAGTGGTTTCGGCGCAACCAAACGAAATCATTTCGTTAAGTTAATTTTGATTTTGAACGAAGCGAAATGGTATAGCTTAGTTTGTTGAGCATCTTTGCGTGTGACCAATTGGCGTCAGAGACCCAGTTCAAAAATTGTCTAATTGAAAGAATTTTTTTCTAAAGAATTTGATGTTGCTTTTTTCAGATCTTGAACCCTAGATTTTCAGTGTGGTAGGTAGTGGGCGCATAACACTGCCCTGTTAATTAAGAAATATATATGTTACCTTAAGAATACCAATGAAAACTGTTAAAGTAACATATTTCCCACAACATTAAAATATCAGCGGTTTTTGACGATGACAGAGATTTCTGCGGCACGATATTCATAGCAACAAAGTAATGAGCGCCGTGACCGCAAGTTTCTCTTTAAAATTAGCTGATGTGTTTGCATTATATTGACAGTTGTTCCCTTTTAAATGAATTTGGAAAAATCAGCTATTATGATGGAGAATCTGTCATTTTTACAGAATGTTGTTAACATCTGTATTTGATTAGCGAGACACGCAATATGAGCATGAGCTTTATACAATTGTTTTTATAACCAGATGTACTTGTACACAGGGTATTATAACTTTGATTGGATAACGGTTGGTTGTACAGGTATAAAGGAATCGAGATAGATATAGACTTCCATATATCAAAATCATCAGTATCGAAAAAAAATTTGATTGAGCCATGTCCGTCCGTCCGTCCTTCTGCCCGTTAACACGATAACTTGAGTAAGTATTGAGATATCTTCAACAAATTTGGTGCACGAGCTTATCTGGACCCAGAATAGATTTATATTGAAAATGAGCGAAATCGGATGATAACCACGTCCACTTTTTTATATATATAACATTTTGGAAAACACAAAAAACCTGATTATTTAGTAAATAATACACCTATAATGTTGAAATTTGACGTGTGGACTGACATTCAGACTCTTGATAAAAATTTGAGAACATTTTTTAAAATTGGCGTGTCACCGTCCACTTGTGATAAAAATCAATTTTACAAATATTATTAATCATAAATCAAAAATCGTTAAACCTATAGTAACAAAATTCGGCAGAGAGGTTGAATTTACTATAATGAACGCTTTGTAGAAAAATTTACAAAATTGGTTAAGGGCCACGCCCACTTTTATATAAAAGATTTCATTTCTCAAGTGGATTTATAACAATAAATAGAAAAAACTTCAAATTAAAAAAAAGGCGTCGCACCTCCCCTTTTATGACTAAGCAATTTTCAATGTTTCGGGAGCCATAATTCGAAGAAAAATTGGTTCAGAATAGAACCATATGGATATGTATTATTGCGCAGCCTTGTAACACTATTAAGCACACAAAACAAACAACAACAGCATTTCAAGTGTACAGCTGGGTATGTAATGTTCGGTTTCACCCGAACTTATACTTCCTTACTTGTTGTTATTGATATAAGAGAAACATTGCAAAGATTACAAACGGCGATGGTTACTAAGACACGTTTCTAAATTTCACTTCTTCATCAGCTAGCTTTTCGGAAGCTGAGTATTGAACTCGAAATCTCCAACATTCATTCTTTATACTAGTGTAAAGACAGATGCCTTTAACCATTCAGCCATATGAATGCCCCGCTGATCCCTTTGCAATCGGTCTCTAAACATTGCCTTTTTGTTGCTATTCCTTTTATTCACCATTTAGATACATACCAATTCTATATGTTTTTTAATCCTAATTGTGTGGAAGGCGCGCTTAAGAGCTTAGTAACATGGGATTTTTTATAGTATTGCATATATATATAGCAGTACTTCCGCTGCTCACTACTATATCAATATTATCATATATTAAAGTATGAATGATGGAGATTTCCAGTTCAATACTTATTTCCCAAAAAGCTAGGTGATGAAGCAGTGAAATTCAGAAACATGTCCCAGTAACCATCTACGTTTGTAAACTTTGCAATTTTTCTCTAATATCAAGAATATTGTTAACTTGAGACCAAAAGTTTTTCTTCTGTTGAAATAACTAAACAAATTTGTTTACTTAATAAATGTTCTTTCAAGAATAACATCCTTGATTTGTTGATTTTACTAGCCTCATTTATTTCTGTGTAAAACTAATTTAAACTTGAAAAGCTACTCAGTACGAGCCAAGTAAATAAACGAAATATGTATGTAACTATTTGGATAGAAAATTATGCAAATATATTTTTATTTTGCTATTTACCTATCCAACGATACAGCAATTAGGCTATAGACTGAAGCCGCCACAGACACACCCTGTATATATGGTACTGTCTTACACATTAGCCAACCTAAAATCCAGGCTGTAATAAGAAGATCAAACAAAATATAAATAAAAACAATCAATTAGGTTATATGAAAATGGGATAGAAAATTAACATAATGGATACATTAGAATGTATTATAATACAAGCTTAAATACATACATACATATTAGACTGGGTCGATTTATTAACCGATATCGCGCCATCGATTTTCCGGTAGGATTTGGGCTCAGGAAAAAAAGTTCCACTACGCATACCCAAAAAAATAATTTTCGAGCCTGCGAAATTTCATTTTTTTTGACTTTTTTCGACTTTGATTTTTAAGGTTTTTTTCATGACCTACTGAAAAAATTTTAATATGTGGAGTAACTGCGGGTATTGTGGTATAGGCGGGTAAGTGGAAATTATAAATGTGAACGTAACGGGACCTATCAAAATATCTCGGCGTTCTCAGAATAAAAGCAACGCATGATTGCACTGGTGCTTTGTAGGCATTGTTGTGAGTCAGTTGTAATGAATGTGCGTGATTGTGTGGTTGATTTTTTTTCTTGATCAGATAAAACTATTTTTTACAAAACCTTTAAACATTTTAAACTACATTCGTTAATCGATAGGTAATGTGTGACTATTGAATTAGTGAACTGTTAGTGCAATATTTTGCATATATTTGTGTTTAATTAATTATTTAAAAATGATAGGATACAACTCGATATCGGCTATTGTGGTATAGGTAAAGGCGGGTAAAGTGGTATAGTATACCAAATAACCCTTCCGATCACAAACATGACGACAAAAGGCGAAATACGAAAACGGAGAGCAGAGGATATGACAAAAGCTATACAAATAGTAAGGAGAGGAGAAATGGGTATTCTTTTGGCTTCCAAAACATTCAATGTTCCTCATACTACTTTGCAGGGCATGTCAAGAAGTGAGAAACCCATCGATGAATTATTGGAAACTAAACTGGGGCGGGCCCCAATTTTAACAGCAGCAATTGAGGTAGACTTGGTGAAATATTTGCTAGAGGTGGAAGCGAGGTATTGGGGACTAACACGTGCAAATGTCAGGTTTTTGGGCCATCAAATTGCGAAAAAGAACAATATTCCCAATAAATTGTCTATCATGAAAGAGTGTGCTGGTAAGGATTGGCTAAAAGGCTTTTGCAACCGACATCGAAACAGTTCAAGCTTTCGAAAGCCAACTGGTTCAAGCGCCGATCGTGTGCGCAGGTTTTCTCGAGAAACTGTGGCAACATTTTTCGAGCTACTTGAAAAAGAATATATAAAACATAATTTCCCAGCAACTCGTATTTGGAACGTGGACGAAACCGGAATATCAGTAGTCATATACCTTATAAAAATAAATTGCAACAAAGCATTGCTACGATTAACAAAAAGCGGAAGGCCTCAGTTAATCAACCTGCAAAAAAATACAATAAAAAAGTGGTAAGTGGTAGTGAAGAGTTTCCAAACTTTTGGAGATGATGCTATTATTATCTTGGTTATCTTGGATATCTTGCCTACAGTGCGAGCAAATTTGGGCCCATGAAAAGTGTATTCCCAACCGTAGTGCTATTTTTCTTTGTGTTTCATGTAAATAAGTCTATGTTACTTTTCTGAAACAGTCCAGCTTTTTTAATTTTTAATTTTTGAAATTGCTGAAATTTTTCTTAGTGTTCCTTGTAATTAGTTATCTGACAGGCTTAATTCATTGAATTTATCTAAAAACTAAAACGATTTTTTAAGGTTTAAAAACATTTCGTTTTTAGTTTTTCAATTTTTGTAATAAATAGTTGCTTTTCAATGTAAAACTGCTTTCTTATTATCTAAGGGTACGATGTGTTGGTAGTGTGGTATACTATACCGCATTAACCACGGTATACCATATTATCCGTCAATTTTTCAAGAGCTGATTTATGACTTTTAAGATATATTTTTAAATATCTCTTAACTTTTGAACTGTAAGACTATCGCTTCCCGATTCTTTTGTTTGTAATCCTTGTAGTATCCTATTAACTCATTTTCATTGAAATTGCATGCAAATTACTGATTTTATACAAAGGAAAATAAAATGGGTATACCACATTACCCGCACTTACTCTATACCCTGTCCGACACACAAATGTCCGCTAACAACGTTGGCGATAACAGTTTTTTGATAATAAAATTCGAAAAAATTCTAAAAAATGAAATTTCGCAAGTTCGAAAATTATTTTTTTGGGTATGGGTAGTGGAACTTTTTTTCCTGAGCCCAAATCCTATCGAAAAATCGATGGCGCGATATCGGTTAACTTTCGTCCATACCAATCGACCCACCGTAATACATATACATAAAATAACTTAAGCAGAGCGCATAAGAATAAATGCGTATAAAGATTTTGGTATTAACACGTTGGTTCTATTTTCATAGCATTAATGAAGCAAAGTTAATTTAATGTATACAAATTTATTTATTTTGAGGGAAAACCCATTTAGCGGAATACATATTTGTGCAAACATTATTCCCAGCCAGCATTTTATGAAAATTTTGATCAAAAAATATGTAAATATCATACCCCAAGATGATTAAAAACGTTCAAATTTAAAAGCATTTTCTGTTCGAAAATTAACGTATCGTTGGGAGAAAAATGTAGCATAAATGTGATTATTCTTGAATAATCATTTATGATTCCTATTTCGAAACGCTTTTTATTCATATTTGATATCATTGTAAAATTGAGCTTTAATTGTTTTGGAGTAATATTTGAATGCTTTCATTTTCTAATCATATGCGTGAACATATTTCAATCGTTTTGGTTGAGATTTTTGAATAATTTTTAAATGCGATTACGATGCATTTATTCTTCATATCTCATTCAAAATAAGATACTACATAATAATCTTATTTCATCAGGGGAAGAAAGAATACGGAAGTGAGCTATTCGAACCACAGGCCACTCGCAAACAAACTTGACCGATATACACCTCGACTACAACATCGAGCATCAACTATGATCGTCAACATCTTGAAATACGATATGGTACGGGATGTTGAAGCCATATCCAGGTACATACATATGTCAAGAGAGTTTCACTTACCTGGGGTTCACAACCTTTGTATTGTCTAATTTGTATTTTCTGGGAAGCCGAAAGTGGAGAAATGGTTGGGGAAAACTTTTCTTAGGAGCAGTATTTACATTATTTCTTGTCTTGAAGAATAAAGTATTAATATATTTTTTCTGAACTTCATGATTGAAAAAATGTGAGTATGAGAAAAAAATAAGATCTTTAATGAAAAGTAAAATTTCAACAAGTATAAAATTCAATATTCAGTCAACCAATATAGTCAGAAAAGATTCAGAAAGCTGAATGAAAAATGATTCAAAATTAAAATTTGATTGTAACGACCTTTTTACTTTGACTTTATCAAACTGTGATTTTTGCCGGCTCAAGGTCCAATGTAATAAAACACTTTTTTAAATATTTCCCAATATATTTCAATCTCCTTCGGAGATCGTCTTCAGGGGCTATAACAATAACAAACAAATATTCACATATAAAACTGAATACAATTGGGATACAATTTTTCCATACATACATACATTAATTATCTTGTTTTATATGTGAATATTTGTTTGTTATTGTTATAGCCCCTGAAGACGATCTCCGAAGGAGATTGAAATATATTGGGAAATATTTAAAAAAGTGTTTTATTACATTGGACCTTGAGCCGGCAAAAATCACAGTTTGATAAAGTCAAAGTAAAAAGGTCGTTACAATCAAATTTTAGTCTTAACTACGGAAGGCACGCCGTAAAAAACAGCAGCAAGAAGATGGTTTATGCGAAGCTGAAAAACAAATATGACAACAAAACGAAGAAATCGATCAACAGATATAAGACTGAATCCAACCAGATGGCAAGACTGCAGAGTAGCATAAGGTTTTTATTAAAATGCAGGAAAACTAAAATTATACCTAAGTTTATACAAAATACAACGAAACTAGATTACATATTTACCATTGACAATCACGTACCTAAATATATAAAACACACAATAGACAGACACACTTTATTTTTCCACATCAAAATACTCAGCGCCTTAATAAAATTTAAGCACAATATTTTAAAGACAAAAACAAAACAGGTAGCATATACAAAAGAAAAGCTAAGCCAAATAATGGAGAACGAGGATGCAAAAGCTTTATTTGAGAGTGATCAGCAGCTCACACTGAAAAGAGCTACACAATGGGATGAGCAACAAAAAGCAAAGTTTGAAAGATTACGAAGCGCGCGAAATAAACAAATACTAGGCAACAACAGTAACAACAAACAGTGGTTGGTAAATAAAACAAACACAGATTTTCCACCTGAAGTTGAAGCACTGCTTGAAAAAGGTCCAAAGTTCGCTCTACCAATGTCAACAAATACATTCCCTCTTTTCAAATGCATAGCTGATGGGGAAGAATTGGTAAGGAGCATAAAAAACAAAGAGCACCAGGAATCTGCGAGAACCAAATTATCAATTTTAATTAAAGACACTTTGACGAAAAACAGAGCGAGCACAACAGACGTAGCCATTAATGACACAGTGGAACAAACACGGGAATTTTTGAACAAAAATAAAAATATTATGATTGTGAATGCAGACAAAGGTAATGTGACGGTAGCAATGGAAAAAAGCGACTATAGGTCAAAAATGCAAAGTTTGCTGGAAGATTTGTCGTCATAATGAAGATTACGCCAGGATCCGACATTGAAGTTACAAACGAAAAATAATCAGTTGGTAGATAAATTGCACAAATTAGGTCTTATAACGAACAACGAAAAACTCAAAATGTCTACACACACAGCTCTCCCACCCCGTATATATGGATTACCAAAGGTCCATAAAGAGAATATGCCCTTAAGACCAATCTGTTCCATGTTAAATGCTCCGTCCTATAATTTATGTAAATACCTGACTAATATTTTAAAAAATCTGACGACAAAATCTAAGTTTAATGTAAAAAGTGCAATAGAATTCAAAGACAAGGTCAACGACTCCTGCATTTATGATGATGAACGCCTCGTTTCGTTTGATGTTGTGTCACTATTCCCAAGTATACCAATAGATCTGGCTATACAAACTATACTGACAAAGTGGAAAGATATAAAGGAACACACGGATATTCCAAAACAACTTTTTATGGAAATTGTGAAGTTTTGCATATCGGATAATAGATATTTCAAGTATGAAGAAATAATTTATACGCAACTCAAAGGACTTCCAATGGGATCCCCAGCATCACCGATTGTTGCCGACATCATCATGGAAGAGATTTTGGAAACAGTGACAAACGCGAGACTACTTAGCAAATACGTAGATGATGTGTTTGCCATTGTTAAGGAGGACGAGCTGGAACAAACCTTGGAGGTACTAAACTCATTCCACAGGGACATAAAGTTTACGATGGAGCTGGAGTCGGCTAGTAGACTGCCGTTTCTAGACATATTAGTATGTAAAATAGGCAATAAAATAAAACTTGACTGGTATCAAAAGCCCACATCATCAGGAAGAATAATAAATTTTAAATCAAAACACCCAAGGGGTATGATTATAAACACGGCAAAAAACTTTATTAGACGAGTATTAGATACGAGTGACACGGTTTTTCACTCCGAGAATAAAAAACGTATAACACACATACTAAAGATGAATGACTTCCCTCCTAACGCAATACAGAGGTTAATAAAAGAATACCCGAAAGATAAATGCCGGAAGAACAGAGAGAACACGACTACAAAATATAGATCTGTAGTATATATACCAGGTTTTTCAGAAAGATTGCAGGGCTCAGACATCTATGACAAGGAGAATATAAGAATTGCACACAAACCATCGTACACAACAAACATATTTTTTAATAACATGAAAAGCAAAATAACAAATTCAGACAAACATAATGTAATATATAAGATTACGTGTGCGGGAAATGAAAATAATAACTGTGAAAAAGAATATGTGGGTACAACAAAGAACAAATTAAAAACAAGAATAGCAGGACACAGATCGGATATTAAATGTAGATCATCGGGCAACATTCATAAAACAGCACTTGCGGCCCACTGTACAGAGAACGGACACCAACCAGATTTTAAAGCGGTGAGCATACTAGAGCAGGAGACAAATTATAGCAAAAGGTTTACGTTAGAAATGCTACACATAGCAAATACATCACCAAGCAAGAGACTAAATTACAAAACGGACACAGAAAATTGCTCACATATTTATAGACACTTACTTGACTCACAAAAGAACAAAAAAAAAAAAAAAAAAAAAAAATAAAAATTAGTTCTGAACTGCATGGCGAATTAACAAGTGTCGTGTATCGGACAAGATAATTAATGTATGTATGTATGGAAAAATTGTATCCCAATTGTATTCAGTTTTATATGTGAATATTTGTTTGTTATTGTTATAGCCCCTGAAGACGATCTCCGAAGGAGATTGAAATATATTGGGAAATATTTAAAAAAGTGTTTTATTACATTGGACCTTGAGCCGGCAAAAATCACAGTTTGATGATTCAAAATTTTTGATCACCTAAAGTAAACACATTTGATTCAAATATGATTCCAAACCGTGATTAAAGAGCTATATTGAGTTTTTGATCATCAAAAGTATTCATATTTGATTATTTCTTTTGTTCAGTTGTATGATAACTCATTATTTAGTCAGAAAGAGTAATCAAATTGTATTGATATGTAGGGAAATTCAAAACCTAATGAGTGGGTTCATTCATCGACTAAATCATATATCCTAGCTCTGCTTGTTATGTTAGACTCGGCTTCATTTAATTCTAAGGGAAACTTTTAGTTACCGCGAAGAACGCTACCTCCAGCTGAAAAGGGAAAGCGTCCTTAAAGAAACAAAAAGCAGGGGCAGGAAGGCGTGAGTGCCAGGAGCTTGACCTCCAGGAATAACGTGCGTAAATTTTACTTAAACATTCGGCGACAGACGGAAGGTTTTAAGTCTGGGGAAAATTCATGTAAAAATGTGACCTTGTAACCGATGTCCAGAGAACACTAAGATTATGAAGGAAATACTTCACTGTACCGACAGAGGATACCGAGCCCGAGCACGCAATCGACTATGTTTAAGATGCATCACCATCTTCTTTCAAATTATGGTCGGACGGTGTGCCCAGTCCACAAGAAGGGAGATCCTGCAAACTGCGCCAACTAAAGTGGAATCAGGCTTCTTAGTATCGCACATAAAGTCCTGTCAAGCGTATTGTGCGAAATATTGAAGCCGCTGTGAGTCGGCTGATTTGGCCTTATCAGTGCGGCTACAGACCTGGTAAATCTACCATCGACAGATTTTCGCTCTGCATCAAATTCTAAAAAAAACGCGAAAAAAGACCTGTTCTTCGATTTTAAGGTCGTCCTCGACAGAACGAAAAAGAGTTGCCTTTATGCCGTTATGCCTGAATATAGTATCCCCGAAACAATTATAGGACTGTGCAAAATTACATTAAGTAACACCATCAGCTCAGTCACAACTGGGAAGAACCTCTCCGAGCGCTAGAAACTAAACGAGGTTTTATGCAACTTTTTTAATTTGATGAACTGCCGCTCTGGAAAAATATTCTATAAAAGCATGCAGTTACTGGCACATGCTGGCGTCATTGATATCATCGGCCTAACTACCCGCACCGTACTCAAAACGAAGCGGAAAATGAGTTTGATGGGATGTGATGATGATCAAGCAAAGCGTCAATGCATTTGAGCCCTGGCAACTACGCCACGGCTGCCATAATTTCGAAATAGTAAAAGACTTCGTTTATTTAGGTACGAGAATTAACACAAACAACAACAACCGCTTTGAAATCCAGCGAGGAGTGACCCTTCCCTATAAATGCTACTTTGGAGTAGCTAGGTAATTGAAAAGTAAACTCCTTTCTTGGCAAACGAAAATGAACAGACGGAGTATGTTAAACTGTCACAAACCAAGACACCCTGGCAAACAACTGCTTGATCTGGCATCACCTCAACGGGAGTTAAGGGAACATCTCCATAAGCACAATGATGGGCTCTGTCACCTGTCGTTTAATCCACACAAGCATAAGGTGGCTGTTGGCAAAATCAACGCAGAATCGGTAAACGCCTTTGTCAGAACGCGCCCGGTGAACCCTGTTATCAATATACTGTAACGAATTTTGCATATGCGTGGCTGCTTACTTCGCTGTTGTTGTGAATTTAACTACTAGCAAAGTAACAGCCACACATACATATGTACATGTAAACATAAAGCATAAAGCAAGCTGACACACATAAATGTAAACCTCTAAGCTAACAGCAAAGAGAATATTTCTCGTACATATATGTAGTCGGCAGCTAACAACAAGGTGTGTGTAACAAGGACATGGCCAAGTTGAGTAAATTTAAGATCCAGCAAAAAAGGAGTTGGAGACCCTGGGTTGAATGCCACCGGTAATAAATCCGAACTTCAGGGAGAACGAAACAACTACGAAACATTGATGGACGCTCTCGAAAGGCGATATGGAGCGAACACAGGCAGCAGATACACCAAATAGAATTGCAAAAGCGTTATCAATCCGCCAAGCTCAAGCTCTTCGAAGTAGTCCATTCCAATATTGTGGCAAATATTAGCATTTTGGTTCATCACTATGCTGCTACTAAATAAATGCACAACAACAATAAAGCAAGCCCTCACACATGTGTAAGTATAAATATCAAAGCTAATAACAAAACAAGTAAGGACGGGACTGCCGAAGACTTCATACATTTCATGAATGGGGCTGTACAATAATCTTATCCCGTTCGTAATCTCCAAATAATTGGATGTAAAAAATAAGAAATATATACTGAAGAGATTTACACACCTAAACGATTTTTAAGATAAATATAAAATAAGCAAGTAAGGAAGGTTAAGTTCGGGTGTAACCGAACATTACATACTCAGATGAGAGCTATGGTGACAACATAAGGGAAAATAACCATGTAGGAAAATGAACCGAGGGAAACCCTGCAATGTGTTTGTATGACATGTGTATCAAACGAAAGGCATTAAAGAGTATTTTATGAGGGAGTGGGCCATAGTTCTATAGGTGGACGTCATTTAGGAATATCGCCATAAAAGTAGACCAGGGGTGACTCTAAAATATGTTTGTACGATATGGGTATCAAATGAAAGGTGTTAATGAGTATTTTAAATGGGAGTAATCCTTAGTTCCATAGGTGGACGCCGTTTCGAGATATTTATCTCCATAAAGGTGGACCAGGGGTGACTCTAGAATGCGTTTGTTCAATAAGGGTATCAAACGAAAGGTGTTAATGAGTATTTTAAAAGGGAGTGGGCCTTAATTCTATAGGTGGACGCCTTTTCGAGGTATCGTAATAAAGGTGAACCAGGGGTGACTCTAGACTTTGTTTGTACGAAATGGGTATCAAATGAAAGGTGTTAATGAGTATTTTAAAAGGGCGTGGGGCTTAGTTCTATAGGTGCCCACCTTTTCGAGATATCGCCATAAAAGTGGACCAGGGGTGACTCTAGAATATGTTTGTACGATATGGGTATCAAATGAAAGGTGTTAATGAGTATTTTAAAAGGGCGTGGGGCTTAGTTCTATAGGTGGACGCCTTTTCGAGATATCGCCATAAAGGTGGACCAGGGGTGACTCTAGAATGTGTTTGTTCAATAAGGGTATCAAACGAAAGGTGTTAATGAGTATTTTTAAAAGGGAGTGGGCCTTCGTTCTATAGGTGGTCGCCTTTTCGAGATATCGCCATAAAAGTGGACCAGGGGTGACTCTAGAATATGTTTGTACGATATGGGTATCAAATGAAAGGTGTTAATGAGTATTTTAAAAGGGCGTGGGGCTTAGTTCTATAGGTGGACGCCTTTTCGAGATATCGCCATAAAGGTGGCCCAGGGGTGACTCTAGAATGTGTTTGTACGATATGGGTATCAAATGAAAGGTGTTAATGAATATTTTAAAAGGGCGTGGGGCTTAGTTCTATAGGTGCCCACCTTTTCGAGATATCGCCATAAAGGTGGACCAGGGGTGAATCTAGAATGTGTTTGTACGATATTGGTATCAAATTAAAGGTACTAATGAGCGTTTTAAAAGGGAGTGGTGGTAGTTGTATATGTGAAGGCGTTTTCCAGATATCGACCAAAATGTGGACCAGGGTGACCCAGAACATCATCTGTTGAATACCGCTAATTTATTTATATATGTAATACCTGCCAAGATTTCCAGGGTTTTTTATTTCGCCCTGCAGAACTTTTTCATTTTCTTCTACTTAATATGGTAGGTGTCACAGAGTTCTTTCTAGAGTTATATTTCGCGTCAATAAACCAATCCAATTACCATGTTTCATCCCTTTTTTCGTATTTGGTATAGAAGTATGGCATTTTTTTCATTTTTCGTAATTTTCGATATCGAAAAAGTGGGCGTGGTCATAGTCGGATTTTGTTCATTTTTTATACCAAGATAAAGTGCGTTCAGATAAGTACGTGAACTAAGTTCAGTGAAGATATGTCGATTTTTGCTCTAGTTATCGTGTTAACGGCCATGCGGAAGGACAGGCGGACGACTGTGTATAAAAACTGGGCGTGGCTTCAACCGATTTCGCCCATTTTCACAGAAAACAGTTATCGTCATAAAATCTATGCCCCCACCAAATTTCAAAAGGATTGGTAAATTGTTGTTCGACTTACGGCATTAAAA
The DNA here is from genome assembly GCF_040869045.1 of Eurosta solidaginis. Taxonomy (NCBI): domain Eukaryota; kingdom Metazoa; phylum Arthropoda; class Insecta; order Diptera; family Tephritidae; genus Eurosta; species Eurosta solidaginis. Next base: position 344,763,592 of record NC_090319.1, on the reverse strand, counting down.
ATATCCTAGAAAAATTAAATGAAAAAGGGCGGAGCCACGCCCATTTTGAAATTTTCTTTTATTTTTGTATTTTGTTGCACCATATCATTACTGGAGTTGAATGTTGACATAATTTACTTATATACTGTAAAGATATTAAATTTTGTGTTAAAGTTTTACTTAAACAATTTTTTTTTTTAAAGTGGGCGTGGTCCTTTTCCGATTTTACTAATTTTTATTAAGCGTACATATAGTAATAGGAGTAACGTCCCTGCCAAATTTCATCATGATATCTTCAACGACTGCTAAATTACAGCTTGCAAAACTTTTAAATTACCTTCTTTTAAAAGTGGGCGGTGCCACACCCATTGTCCAAAATTTTACTAATTTTCTGTTCTGCATCATAAGTTCAACTCACCTACCAAATTTCATCGCTTTATCTGTTTTTGGTAATGAATTATTGCACTTTTTCGGTTTTTCGAAATTTTCGATATCGAAAAAGTGGGCGTGGTTATAGTCCGATATCGTTCATTTTAAATAGCGATCTGAGATGAGTGCTCAGAAACCTACATACCAAATTTCATCAAGATACCTCAAAACTTATCTATCTCGATTCCTTTATACCTGTACAACCAACCGTTATCCAATCAAACTTAATATACTCTGTGATATATTTTCTACTCGTTTAAGAGACTGTTTAGGCCATTTATTGTTCAAATCGAAAATTGGTCGGATATGGTCGAAAGTGGTATTAACGGATGCGCATCACTGTTAGTTATAAGAAACTAATTGCGAAATTTAATTCTTTCTAACTGTTCAAAAGTTATTTAAAAAAACAGGTGTTTTCGATGTCAGCTTAACACGGACTTTGCATCACCCAATTCACCAAGTTATTAAAACAAAACACTAAAAGAAACGTTATATAATAAATTTATATAAATAATCACTTTGCATATTTTTTCCAAAAAATAATGAACAATGAATTCAAATAAAATTACCCAAGGCGTTTCAAATTGTGTTCAAGTTGTTAAAAAAAGCAAAAAAGTGCCGATTCTTTTTTTAATTTTATATTGCGATTGGCTGAAAGAATAAGCGAAATCAGTGATGCAAAATCCTTTAGTAGGTTATAGAGGCATAAACACTCCTTTGAAATGTTTTTTTACTCCATACTTAAGTTGAGAATATATGTACGTATGAGAAGGGTTTGAAAAATCACTTGGGCTTACATTCAAACATCTGTTGTTTATTTGCGAAACTATACAATAGCGTTAATTTTAATTTTAACACTTCATCCTTCAACACCCAAGTCTCCCGGTTTGACATAAAGTTGGCGGCCCTATCCAAAACTAGTCCCTTGGAGTGAATCACATTGATTATAGCCTATCAACGAAGTTTAAATATCACCTACACGTTACGGCTCCTTTTACAAATGTGAATACGTAGGCACATATATGTATTTACCAGGTGAGGCTTTGTCCTTAGCAAGAACACTCAAAGTGGTGAAGTAAAAGCTTTCCCAAGACAGTCGTAAAAATGGCCGTGTGTGCTACTACCCTAACGAAGTGGACAGTCGAACTAGTCTGAAAACTGAAGGTACGCGGTCATCAATAATGAGCTCTTATATCATTAGGCCGGAAAACAGCAGTAAACATCTTTCAACTTAAAATCGGTCGACTTTCATTCTAAAATATTGTTACGAATATTAGCAACACTAAGGGGTACTGCCATCTCTAAGCTGATGCTAAGCAGCGCCTTGTATGCACATCCATAAATCAATCATTATGTATCTACATAAATGAATCAATCATTATGTCTACACATGTCTGAGATTCTCCCGAAAGTATGCAATGAGAGAAGCTATAAAATCGTGCAATTGTAGTTACTGCTGAGAAATTTGATAGCTGATGGCCAACTAGTAGACTCTGGAAATGGAAGCGCCTAGAAGATACGAACGAGGAAATCAAAGAGTATAAAAGGCAGCGACAGATAGAGGCGCTAGAGTCAGTTTCAATTAAGCACGCTATCTGTCGGGCAATAGTAGAGCTATTTATTGTGAAGTACTTTAATAAAGGCCATTTTGCATTGGAGTTATTTATTCAACAGTTTAGTGATTCGAACTAAGCAGAAGATTGCAAATGAGAGGATTTGCAAGTAAATTCGTTACAATATCGTTTTTATTTAACGGAGACTATTGAAATCAATGATGTGAATACAAACGTCAACAAACTGTGGTCTACATTTTAAAAATTTTATCCAGGGTCCTTGTAAAATTTTAATTATGTAGATGCGCCGAGGATTATACGATTTTCACCCATTACGCAATGACGGTATCGTTGGCCGAACTCCCTAACGTTTCAATTTGTTTCTCTGGTGTAGCTCGGCAAAAGCATCCGTTGGAAAGTCTTCGGAGCTATACCTAGAGCTTCTAGGAAAATGACGTCGACGAAGGTATGAGTTCGAAGTCGCAGTCCTATGGCTTCTGTGCTGGAATATGGTGTGAGGGTCAGAAGGCCTGGTAGTGACTGGTGGTCGGGATTGCTACTGTTCGCACATCGGGAATTGTAGCTCTTAAAAACAGCCGAAAAAACTGGAGGCGCCCTGTGCCACGAGAGTCATGAGTATTAATAAACCATTAATAGCAACCGTAAGTCAACTTTTTGCGTGGCCGCCAAGGAGCCACAAATGATTTAAAGAATTTGTGTTCGCGACGATTATTAGGAGTTAACCCTAGGTGAAACTACGCTTTGCACGGGATATGCAGATAAAAGTGTGGCCATTTTATGTATCCCTATTTCTTTGTTTGAACAGTCTGCGAGATCTTGAGGCAAAAACCTCGGATCATTCCGAAATGGCCAACACGTTGATTTCCTTAAATACATACAAACAAACCCTTTCATAAATACTGTGACGAATATAAGTGACACTAAGTGATACTCCCATCACTAATCTGATACTAAGTAAATAAAGCCACAACAACAATAAAGCGAGCTGCTATACTTGTATGTACGTAAACAAATTAATCATTATGTCTGCACATATACATGCGGGGCAACAGAGAGAGATACTCACAAGCTCATGTCATCATCAGCCGCTCACATATACACACGCATATGGATACAAATTGCAATTATACGTGTATATAGCTCGTAAACACAGGTTCACGAAATTACTAGACCTTAGGAGAAATTGGTGAAGGAGGAAACCGAAGAGTATAAAAGCGGCACAGGCTGAGGCATCACGAATCAGTTTGAATTAAATACGCTATCTGTCGGGCAATAGTAGTGTTATTGTACTTTAATAAAGGCCATTTTCCATTATTGAAAAGTGGAGTTATTTATTCAACAGTTTAGTGATTCGAACCTTAGTAGAAGATTTGAAATAAGCGGAATTGCAGTAAATTCGTTACAATACTATTTTTTTAAATCGAAAATTCAAGCTTTTCAAAGTAAGAACACCGGCGTGCCGCACACGCCACCGCCGCCACCGATTAAGTGATCGGCGTAAACCTCTAATACATACAGTTCCGACCAAACTGATTTCTTCAGGAAATCTTCTATGATATATTAGAATAAGTATCACCAAGTTTAACGTTTTTATATTTGGAAATTAAGGTAGAAATGGCTAAAAATCTTCCTATCTGAACGATTGCTTGTATGGGATATATATTATATATAGCTCCGATCGAAATGATTTTTTCATGAAATCTTCTATGAGATATTAGAATAAGTGTCACCAAGTTTAACGTTTTTATATTGGAAATTAAGGGAGAAATTTCCAAAAACGTTTCTATCTGAACGTTCGGTTGTATGGGATATATTCTATATATAGCTCCGATCAAAGTGATTTTTTCCTGAAAATCTTCTATGATATATTAGAATATATATCACCGAGTTTCACGTTTGTACTTTCTAAATGGCGACAGGAATGATCAAAATCGTCTTATCTGAACGATCGGTTGTATGGGAGATATATGTTATACTGGTCCGATCCTACCGGATCCGAAAAAATGTCTAATATAATACAAAAATACATCCCTGTGACAAATTTCATTGAGATATCTCAAAATTTGAGAGACTAGTTTGCGTTCAAACAGACATATGGACGGACAGACGGACATGGCTATATCAACGGTTGTATGGGATATATACTATATATAGCTCCGATCAAAGTGATTTTTTCAGAAAATTTTCTACGTTATATTAAAATATATATCACCGAGTTTCACGTTTATAATTTCTAAATTAAGGGAGAAATGGCCAAAAATCATCCTATCTGAACGATCGGTTGTATTGGATATATATTATATATAGCTCCGATCGAAATGATTTTTTATGAAATCTTCTATGATATATTAGAATAAATATCACCAAGTTTAACGTTTTTATATTGGAATTTAAGGGAGAAATTGCCAAAAACCTTTCTATCTGAACGTTCGGTTGTATGGGATATATTCTATATATAGCTCCGATCAAAGTGATTTTTTCCTGAAAATCTATGATATATTAGAATATATATCACCGAGTTTCACGTTTGTACTTTCTAAATTGCGACAGGAATGATCAAAATCGTCTTATCTGAACGATCGGTTGTATGGGAGATATGTGTTGTACTGGTCCGATCCTACCGGATCCGAAAAAATGTCTAATATAATACAAAAATACATCCCTGTGACAAATTTCATTGAGATATCTCAAAATTTGAGAGACTAGTTTGCGTTCAAACAGACAGACGGACGGACAGACGGACATGGCTATATCAACTCAGTTCGTCGCCCTGATCAATTCGGCATACTTAATGGTGAGTCTATCTTCTATATTTCTCAACGTTACAAACATCGGACCAAAGTTAATATACCATTTCATGTTCATGAAAGGTATAAAAAGAGAATATTTCACATAAATACACTTAGTCTGCAGCTAAGAGCATTACTTATACATATACACGCATATAACTAGAAGACAAAACGTGAATAACAGATACAGACAGGAGACAAAAATTACCAGTGGTACGCGAAAAGTCTAGACCTTAGGAGAAATATGCGAACGAGACAATAGAGAGTATAAAAGCAGCGCAAGCTGGGAAATAATGAATCAATTTGATGTTGAACGCTATAATTGAAGCACACGAGTAATTAATTTAAGAAGTACTACTAGTAAAGTACAGTTTTAAATAAAGAACATTTGGCTATACTGAATATTTGAGTTATTTATTCGGCAGTTCAGCGACTCGAACGACAGCATAAGGTGCATCAGGAACTTCCCCGAAATTCGTTACAAAATCCTACTCTTGTATAAGAAGAAAGCACGCTAGCAAGGGCGACACGAGTCAGCATTTTCCAACATCGTTTTGGTTACTGTAACGGGTTAAACTCTTACTTGTCCAGAATTAACCCCGACATATGTACGTACTATATGTCGTGCATGCGATGTGTCCCCACATTGCACAAACCCACTTTTCAATTGCAATGTGGATCCCACCCCTCAAACTCAAATCTCCCTATGGTCCGCCGCTGTTGAATCTGCAAGTTCACTTGGACTCCACTTAGAGGACTTTGATAACAATTCGTAAGTGGTTGTGCCCATTGAATGGGGCGAACCATTGTTAACACAAAAACACAGTACTAATGATTTTTGCTTCAAAAACGTTTGATCAAAATTTTATCTTTTATTTTGCCTTAAATTTTCAACAGTTTGAACTAGTCAGTCCGTAAAGATCTCACTTAAACAAAATATGTTCGTAGAAAAGTTTATTCAACAGTTGATGCATGTATGTATTGCACGTCCATTTACACCTTTCGGGTTTCAAAATCAACAAGAAATTAATGTTGAAAGCGCCAAATCTAAATAGTCTTTAGGAAATTTACGCAAGTTTTACGTAATCAAATTAATGTATAATTTTATAACGACTCACAACAACGTGCTAAAATACTTATACCGACATTACTTATTTATTAACACTTAAATTGAAGCGTTTACAATGCTTTAAATATTTTATTTTAATTCGTGCCATTTATTGGTGTTAAAATCGTTAAATCAAGTCATGTATTTAACACTTACACATATAAAAAATACATATTTGTTAGGTGCTATAGGAAACAAGTGTATTCCGATGTTGTGTCCACGATGATCCCTTCAGACATATTAACCTCAAATGCATTTAAGTGAAAATATGTAATTTTTTATTCGTCCTCTCAGCCCGATTAAGTGATAATGATATTACACCATTACCTTTGCAACAAAAGAGATGCACTTGAATATATGTAAATATACACATATGTATGTATCTATGTTAACATATTAACATGTGTCTGAGTTTATCAATGTCATTGCATACAACAACATTGGCTTGTTGTCCTTCACGGCGTATACGCCATTCGCTGATGCTGAGGTTGAGGCTATATTTGCAGCCTGAAGAAGGCCTAATGTGTGTAACAAAATTGCATGCAAAGTCAAGAGTACACTTGTTAAGTTTTTACTGATAATCCATTTAAATGTGGTATGTATGTATGCATGTACATTAGAGCGGGTCAAATCCTATGGATGGATTTTTTCCCATCAGGAGTATAGCAAAAACGTAATCTACAGATGATTCTAAGAAAAATTGCTGAAGACACCATAGCTCTAAGTCCGATTTCGAGGTCCCACTTTTGCAAAATAGATATTTTGCATTTGAATGTAGGGTTTGGCCAAAAAATCTTCACAGCTTCTGATAGAATCATAGGAAAAATATCGTATTGGGCTTACTTTAAAGGTATTTTACGTACATTACAGAATCTGTATTAATATCTATAGTGTTTTTGAATTTTATTTCGATATCGAATTTAAATAAAAATTAGCAAAATCGCATGACGACTATTAAAAAAAAAATTTTTTTTAAGTCAAATTATAACAAAAAATTGAATATCTTTACAGTATATGAGTAACTTATGTCAACATTCAACTCCAGTAATGATATAGTGCAACAAAATACAAAAATAAAAGAAAATTTCAAAATGGGCGTGGCTCCGCCCTTTTTCATTTAATTTGTCTAGAATATTTTTAGTGCCATAAGTCGAACAAAAATTTACCAATCCTTGTGGAATTTGGTAGGGGCATAGATTCTATGACGAAAACTGTTTTCTGTGAAAATGGGCGAAATCGGTTGAAGCCACGCCCAGTTTTTATACACAGTCGACCGTCTGTCCTTCCGCCCGGCCCTTAACACGATAACTTGAGCAAAAATCGATATATCTTTACTAAACTTAGTTCACGTACTTATCTGAACTCCCTTTATTTTATTATAAAAAATGGCCGAAATCCGACTATGACCACGCCCACTTTTTCGATATCGAAATTTACGAAAAATGAAAAAAATGCCATAATTCTATACCAAACTAGCTTTACCAGGCGCACGTTGTAACGCCCGAGATCGAATGGATGTTGCGTTATTTTTTCTGTTTTGTTTGTTGATAATTTAATTTATTGTTCTGTAAATTGAATTGAATTTTGTACGCATATTTGGTGCAATTTTCTGCTAAAAATTTTATTCTTGTATCTTATTGTATCTTATTTTATATTATTGTATTGCTTTTACCGCTGATGATTGTTGCTTTGATTACATTCCGAAGAAGCATGACTGGTGAGCCAATTTTCAAAGTTGATATATGCGCAGGCTCTAAGAGTATAGAAATTCATTTGGATAATTCACAATTTTATCTTCATCTGTAACTGTGTCGATCGATTTATATTTCGTCACTTCACCAGGAAATTGATTTTGAAAGCGATCATTGATTTTGTTAACATGATCATTTTTGGGAGCTAAGATAGTTCTTTCGCATAGCCAAAAAACAAAAATATTTAAATTTAAAATTCTTAATTCTGAAATATGAAAAACTTTCGTCTTGATCGTAGGAACCTCTAGCCAAAATTTGGTGATGATCGAAGTATAGCAAACACGTTTTCATAGGGAACACACACACAGAATTTGATTTTTATAGAAGATGTAGATAGACTGAAGCTAAACAATTTTTTTAACAGGGGCAGATTACTAAACGTCCAAAAGGCATAACAGCTAAACTCAACAATGCAGTCAAACTGTAGGTGTTAAATTACTTAAGTGTGTACGGCAGCCATAGTTTTCCCCATTCCACATTTTACTGAAGGTTTTAGGACTTAACGTCACATAGCTCCTTACCAATTTTAATTATCCTACCATTACGACATCCAGATATATGCAGTATAATATATTCCATTTGTATGGGAGGTGCCACGCCCCCATTTTCCCAATTCCATATTTTCTTGGTGGTTGTAAGGATTGACCTCAAATAACTCCTTACTGAATTTCAATGTTCTGGCATGTATACCTTCAAAGTTATGCAGTACCAAAGATTCTATTTGAATGGGAGGTTCCACGCCCCCTTTTCCAAATTCCGCATTTTCTTGGTGGTGTTAGGGATTGACCTCATATAACTCTCTACTGAATTTCAATGTTCTGGCATGTATACCTTCAAAGTTATGCATTACTAAAGATTCCATTTGTATGGGAGGTGCCACGCCCTCTTTCTCCAAATTCCGAATTTTCTTGGTGGTGTTAGGGATTGACCTCATATAACTCCTCATTGAATTTCAATGTTCTGGCATGTATACCTTCAAAGGTATGCAGTACCAAAGATTCCATTTGTATGGGAGGTGTCACGCCCCTTTTATATATCGAAATTATTTTTAGCCTAAAACCTTCCCGTTGACCGAAGGAACCCCTAACCAAAATTTAGTGATCATTGATGTGTGGGAAATACGTTTCCATAGCGAACACACACACACAAAGGATTTGATTTTTGTATATATATGGCTAAACCGATTTGGGATTTCAAAATCAACTAACCATCATCTCTCCTTCCTGTATCTTTCCTAAAAATTTCATGGCAATCTGTCGAGCCGTTCTCGAGTTATGGAGTGACAATCAAAATGTACACCTCTTTTTATATATATAGATGAAAAAAGGGATGAAACATGGTAATTTGATTGGTTTATTGACGCAAAATATAACTTTAGAAAAAAACTTTGTAAAATGGGTGTGACACCTACCATATTAAGTAGAAGAAATGAAAAAGTTCTGCAGGGCGAAATCAAAAGCCCTTGGAACCATGGCAGGAATACTGTTCGTGGTATTACACATATAAATAAATTAGCGGTACCCGACAGATGATGTTCTGGGCCACCCTAGTCCACATTCGATATCTCGAAAACGCCTTCACATATACAACTAAAGGCCACTTCCTTTTAAAATACGCATTAACACCTTTCGTTTGATACGCATATCGTACAAAAACATTCTATAGCACCCCTGGTCCACCTTTATGGCGATAGCTCGAAAAGGCGTCCATCTATAGAACTAAGGCCCACTCCATTTTAAAATACTCATTAACACCTTTCATTTGATTCCCATATCGTACAAACACATTCTAGAGTCACCCCTGGTCCACCTTTATGACGATATCTCGAAAAGGCGTCCACCTACAGAACTAAGGCCCACTACCTTTTAAAATATTCATTAATGCCTTTCATTTGATTCCCATATCGTACAAGCACATTCTAGAGTCACCCCTGGTCCACCTTTATGGCGATGTCCCGAAATGGCGTCAACCTATACACTCCCTTTTAAAATACTCTTTAATACCTTCCATTTGACACCCATGTCATACAAACACATTCCAGGGTTACCCTAGGTTCATTTTCCTACATGGTCATTTTCCCTTATTTTGTCTCCAAAGCTCTCAGCTGAGTATGTAATGTTCGGTTACAACCGAACTTAGCCTTTCTTACTTGTTAACAATTAAATTTTTTTTTTTACAGCTAAAATAAGTTCAGAATATTTCCAGCAACTTTCATTCAGACAGTTTTTCTTTTTTCGAATTCGTTTTAGTAGAAAAAAATTTTCAAAAAAAACCTTTATTTTCAAGTAAAAAGCAAACATTTTTTTCTACTAAAACGAATTCGAAAAAAGAAAAACTGTCTGAATGAAAGTTGTTGGAAATATTCTGAACTTATTTTAGCTGTAAAGAAAAAAACTTCCATAAGAAATTTGTTAAAAATGATAATATAGTATTTAAAAGTTCAGTTTCGGCAAATTTCTCATAATTTAAGCCTGATGACTCTACTAAAATTCAAAAACACTATAGATATTAATACAAATTCTGAAGTGTACGTAAAATGCCTTTAAAGTAAGCCTAATATGATATTTTTCCTATAATTCTTTCAGAAGCTATGACGATTTTTTGGCCAAACCCGAAATTCATGCCAAAATATCCGTTTTCCAAAAATCGGAGCCTCGAAATCGGACTTAGAGCTATGGTGTCTTCAGCAATTTTTCTTGCAATCATCTGTAGATTACGTTTTTGCTATACTCCTGATGGGAAAAAATCCATCCATACAATTTGACCCGCTCTAATGTATGTACATATATGTTGAAGTAGTTTTACTGGTACGCAGGTATTGCATATGGGACAATGTGTGTATGTATGTGGTGGAGTATAAGCGAAATCAGGTAGGGCAAGGTCAAGAAAAGAAAAGGAAAGGAAACAAAAGAATAGAATAGAAGAGAAGAAAATAAACGAAAGGAAAAAAGTAGGGGAGAGGAAATTAAAAATTAAAAGTCAAAACCGAAGCCAAGACCTAAGCCGGAACCGAAACCGGACGACATGTTGTCCATTTGTCATCGAAGTGCTTACGGTTTGTTTTGATGCGTTATCATAGGTGTGATATTGAAGAGGTAGAAATGTCTTATTGGTGTGTTATCGATTTTCTGTCGAAAGAAAAAATATTTTTAATGGAAAACTATAGATTTTTTAACAAAAAGATGTCGATACGTTACACAATTGCTATCGATTTGTTATCAAATATGTATAGATTTGCTATCGGAAAGTTATCGATTTTATTTTGAAAAGTTAACGATATATTATCAAAAAGTTTTCGAATTAAAACGTTATCGATTTTTTATCAAACATTTATCGATTTTTTATCGAAAATTTATCGATTTGTTGTCAGAGTGCTGCCAGTATATTGTCGGCGTGTTAACGATTTCTTATTGTAAGCTATCGGTTTGTTATAAAAAAAAAATATTTTTGTTATAAAAAAAATATCGATTTTGTATAGGAAAGCCGTCGATTTGCTTTCGGTGTGTTATCCATTCGCTGCCGACTTGTTACCGAAAACTTATCATTGTAATATCGAAAAACGATCTATTTCCCATCGGAGTTATTATTGGCGTGCTATCGCTTTGCTTTTTACGGCCCAGCAGTTTTTTATGAAAAAGATATGGTCAAAACATCCATGCGAAAACGGTGACTACAAGCCCCCTCTCAAAAAGCCCAAATTATTTGTTTCTGGTAAAATTACCTCTTTACTCCTAAACATCGGCAGAGAAAGAAAATAATCGACTACTCCTATTATCCCTTATTCTTACAGCTTCTGCAGAGGCAGTTTGTTGGTATACGCCACCCTCGGAGAGCACTCTCACTGCAGATTAATTTGAGACCTTGCAATCTTCCTGGTTGACTCACGCTAAGATATAATCCAGCGTTGGTCGTACGGAGTTGCTCGCATCGCTCATATCTTTTTCGAAACTTTTTCTGGCCATCTCATTTGCAAATTGATTCCCTTCTTATCGCTGTGCCCAGGCACATAAGCAGAGGGAGACATTGAGATAGATGCCTTACGAACGTCTGAATTTATCACGATGGACTCTAATGCAGCGGCCTCTGCTGGAAAATGTGTCCAAATATCTGGAATTCTTCCGGCGGGAATAGAACGAGCCGAAGCCGATTCGATGACCTTGCGGAAAGCACGTTCCCCTTGACGGGCATTAATCGGGACAGCAACACGATTGCCTGTATAAGTTGTGTAATCTTCCCACTTTCCTCTTTTGAAATTGATAAAAGTACGTTTTTCAGTAGTAATGAAGCCGGCAGATCGCTCGAGCAAAAGGAGTATGGATAGGTTGTCGGATGATAGGGGCTAAGCCGCAGGCTACGAGACGCCCTTGGGCGTGAAGAGTAAGGCGCCACAAAAGATTAGTAAAAGTTACGGGGACGACGGGTTTTGGGGTCTAGCCCAGAAACTCCCGTCGGGAGCAGGATAATATGGCGCAGTCCCGCTGCAAGGATCTGCTGGGAGGATGAAAATTTGTGGGTGAGACGCAATAAATTAAATGGAGTTACACTGAAACGACAGCCTTTGGTCGGGAAAAATCCGGAGTCACTCGTTTACATAAAACCGGCTGTCTTGGGTATATCCTTGAGTACTCATTTGGTTGATTTCCACATGTTGCATTCTCTTAGTCGTAGAATCTCCTTCGCGGGCAATCCCTGCGTTAACACCTCTAAAGGTAGCAATGGAAAAAATTATGTTTAAACCTTCCTAAGGTGCGCCGCTCACGGCACCTTTGCACCTTCCCAACTCTCTGTTGGTTGCTATTTTTGTATAGCGCCATCCACCAGACAAATGCTCTATATGTAAATATCGGTCGAATGACAGTTATACATGTTATGGATGATATGCGATGAGTGTCCCCAGTTCCTCCTTAAAGCCCTTTTGCAGGTGTTGTGGGCTGACAGAATTTTCCTTCATACCAACTCGACGTTATTTACACCAGCTTATTTTGGAGTTGAGATTCATGGCAAAATATTTAACTTCAGATCAGAGATTTATTATGCCGTTTAGCTCCGTTATGTTAAAGTAGAGAATTTTTGTTTGTCCTGAGAGCAGGACAGGTTAAGTTTTGTTGGACATTAACTTTGTTGTTGTACGAGTTTTTGCATTTCTTTTTGAAATCATTACATTACATATTGTGACGAATATTAACATCGCTAAGCGATAATACCATCACTAAGCCGATACTAAGCAGCCATCCGTATATACGTAAAGAAATCAATCATCATCTACACACATACATACAAGGCAACGGAGAGATACTCATAAACACATGTAACCATCAGCCGAAGTAGTACTCACATATACACACGAACATGGAGATCCGAGAGACTATAAACTACAAATATACATGCACATATATGGGTGGTAACCAAGCATGAAGTTCGCGAAGTTACTATACCTTAGGAGAAATAGGTGAACGAGGCAACAGAGAGTATAAAAGCAGCGAAAGCTGAGTAGTCAGTAATCAGTTTGATTTAAACATCCTATTAGTTGCGAAGTGAATTATAATTGTGGAGTATAATTGTACTACTCCCAAAGTAATCTAATAAAGACCATTTTGCACTACTGAATAGTTTCCCTAAATTCTTTACAATATTATATACGTCAATTGTACTCTATCGACGATGCTGTAAATGTTGACATAAAATTGAATGCGATTATTGTCTATTGTGCTCTAAGTTTGTTGACGGTTGCAGCAACAATAGACGATACCCCAATATATAAGCTAACTCAAATTGGTATAACCCTGATGATTAGGTCATTGAGCAAAATATTTAGGTCAATTTTACCAGCCGCAAAAATAGCCTTGAATTTACCAATAACCATTGTTCACCTGTCCGCCATATCGTCCGTTATATGTATATCCTTTGAATGTTTCTTTGTGAACATGCTTACCACCAATACAAATGCAATGAGGTATACTCAGTTCTAATGAATTGGCTGAGGTGCTTAAAAAGAGGCATTGTTATATAGAGACAGCTGTCTTCTACTTGCCTCTAACTTAAGTTGGGCGTTCATCTATGTTGGCATACTGCAGTTGTGTAGAGACTGTATATTTACAATAGTGTGTGTGCTTGTGCTGTCTCTACTGTAACAATCAGTCACTCTCCCTGATAGGTGATTACAGTCAGTGGTAGAAGAACAAACAATGTTGCCAGTGCATAAGTAATCGAGTGTTGTTGCTCAGACCTGGCGTGTGCTCAAGCGTTTAACTGAGTCTCCTCCTTTCTTTATTTAATTTCTCATTGAGCATGCTATCATTCACATCGGTTTTTGATTGCTTTCGTTGCTCGTAAATGCTAACAAACGCACATTTAATATCAGGCTACAACTCAACTATTAGGGCAAGTTAAATATTTTCGGAATCCACGTCTCCTTTTTCTTGTACCGATAAAGGCACTCCACGTAGATTTTCAGCAGTTTTATTGATGTTGATGGTCCTTTGTCAGATATAGATCTGGCACGTGCCGATAAGAACCACCTTTGAGGTACTAGCCCGATAATCTGAGGAACGATTTAGTTTGACCACTTGGAACCATCTAGCTCATCTCGCTTCACACCCCTGGCTCAATGAGAGCCTTCCATACTAAATATGTGTTTTATTTTGCTAAATATGAGTATTTGGTCTATTCTGACGTGCTTTATAATGGAAGGGGAATGCCCCCTTTTCACTTTTTGCTGCATTTTACTTAAGTTAATATTTTTTTCTCTCTACAAACCTTGCTCCATTTTCTCGTGTTTTATGCCTTCAAAACCCCTTTCTTATACTCCTGCTCTCTTTCACTATGCATTTGCTTTCCTTTTTTATTTTTGCCCTACTCCTTCTCCCTCTTATTTCTCTTCATATTCTTCTTCCTCTCCCTCTCGTTTCCCTCAATATAGCTTCTGTTCCCACGCAGCTCCTTTCAACTTTCTTTCCATTTAGCTTTTATCTTTCCTTTTCCACTTCTGCCCTTTTTCATTTCATCTTAAATTTATTTCCCTTCATATCTCCTACTTTATCTTTCTTTGTCTTTCCTTTTCCATTGCGGCTCCGAAAATCAATTCCAGTCTGTTTTTGGAATCAGCTAAAAAAAATTCTGCGGTGACACTACCATTTGGAAGTTAAAAAACTTGGACCCCAAATGCACAGTCAAACTGATTTGGTTCACTGAGATGTATTTGTACCTAGTGATGGACATGTTATCGCTTCGGTAACAATAGGCTGCCGTTTATTTATCGATAACAAGCATTCTGTACGAGTTACCGGTTTATTATTGGCCTATTATCTACATGTTATTGGCTTGTTATTGGATACTATTAGAAAAATTTATATTGATAACTCATCGATAAAAAACGGATAACATGACAACAACATACCGATAACTCCTCAACAATAAAAAAATTACCAACCCATAAAAATCCGATGCGCTGTCGATAAAAAACCAATAAAGGACCAATGAATGGTGGTTATCAGTTTTTATCGATGACAAACGAATAACTCATCAATATCAGAGGTAATCTAATAAAAAAGTTCGGTGAGTGTGTCTTATAGGCGTCAAAGTTTCTAGGCCGAGATTGACGAGATTATTATATAAAACTTATTTAAAAAAGTGGTCTGTCCAACGCCCCCAACCAATTTAAATTTTATTTTGCCCGAAATCCGAGTATGTTTTGCTCAAACTATTGATTCTTGAGTATATGTCGAAATAATACAAACATTTTCTTAATTGGTACCGAAATAGTTCCAATACACTTTGTAAAAATTACCTAACGGTACCCGTCTCTCAACTCTTAGCGAGATTAAGGACTTAGGGGTAGTTTTTGATTCCACATTCTCTTTTACGACTCATTTAAACTCTACCATTGCTAAGTCGTATTCAGTTCTGGGTTTCATTCCGAGTTTTAGCTCAGATTTAACTGACCCATATACCCTTAAATTATTGCTCACGTCGCTCGTTCATTCTAAGCTGGAATATACTTGTTTCATTGATATCATGAGGCTTGAATGTGTGCAAAGAACTTTTGTTCGATTTGTGTTACGTTCGCTGAATTCCTCTGAGCCGATTCCCTCGTATAAAGAAAGAGGTACACTCATAAGCCTAAAAGAACTTTTGTTCGATTTGCGTTGCGTTCGCTGAATTCCTCTGAGCTGATTCCCTCGTATAAAGAAAGAGGTACACTCTAAGCCTTCAGTACTTCATTGTGGAAGAACCATTCTTTCGCTCACTTTTGCTTTTGACATTATTAGTGGCGCGACTGATGCTCCATATCTCATTGAGGAGTATCCGTTTCCATATCTCCAACAGGTCTGTTCGAAGTAGAGATATTTTTTTTACAGATTTTGCTCGGACCCTCTTTGCCTCTAATGCACCTATGTTTAGGGCTATGCAGAATTTAATAATATCTCAAGTTTTTCAGCAATCGATTTCTCTTTGCCTAAACCCATTTTCAAACCACTTTTAACCGATATAATTAGCTAAGCATTATTATACTTTTCTGTGTCTACGTAGTTTGTAAATTTATTGTTACTTGTACATTTAATTATTTGAACTTTATTGTTACCTACTATGTACGGTTTGTAACACCATAGACTGATTTGAAATAAAAAAAATAAGTAGTTCCAAAGGAAACTGAAACGGTCTCGAAATAGTTCCTTAATGCTGAGGTAGATCTTTGATAAACCCGCAGATATCCGAACAGATCCCAAAATAGTACCTAACTAATTACGGAAACGTCACAAATTTGTTATCTAATGGGTCCAAAACCATTAAAAAAAATCACAAATTAATCCCTAAAGAAGACGAACTTATTCCGAAAAGATCTGCAACTGATCCCATAAGGATGCAGACATCATTCTAAGACGATATTCCACGAATACCGATAAAGAGCTATAAATAATGCAAAACTCTTTAAAAGTAGCCACCCTATATTAGCAAACTCTTGAAGTAGCAGCCTCTTAATATTTCAGAAATTCCTCTGCAAATAATCCCCAAATTGTACTAATTTCGAAAATAAAATTCCAGAACATATCTATAATTTTTTCTCAACTAAGCTAAAATTCTTGCGCTGACAGCGTGTGCAACGACGGGGTAAAACACCCTCGAAACATTTCTGAAATATACGGTTGTGCATTTGCTTATTTCGCACATTTTATTGTACAATAAGCTTTTTATATTGTAACGAATTTAGGGAAATTCCGCTTATTCCAAACCATCTGCTAACGTTCGAATCGCTAAACTGTTGAATAAATCACTCCAATATTCAATAATGCAAAATGTTCTTTATTAGACTACTTTGAGAGTACTTCACAATAACACTTCACAACCAAATGCCTCAGCTTGCGCTGCTTTTATACTCACGGTTTCCTCCTTCAGTCATTTCTCCGAAGGTCTAGTAACATCGCGAACTTTATGCTTGGTTACCAGCTACATACATGTATATTTGTACTTTGTAGCCATATGCGTGTGTATATGTGAGTACTACTTCGGCTGATGGTTATATGCGTCTGTGAGTATCTCTCCGCTGCCTTATATGTATGTGTGTACATGATGATTGATTTATTTACGTACATACGAGTGGCTGCTTAGTATCGGCTTAGTGATGCTAGTATCGCTTAGTGATGCTAATATTCGTCACAATATATTTTCGGACAGTGTGCAATAAGACCTACGCCATAATAAAATAAACCGTACAAATGGTTTGTGAGCTGCACACAAGAAGTTGGCAAATATCATATCCGCTTCTTGTGGATGTAAGAGTCCTCAAAATATGTAATCTATTCATCGAGATCATTGCCGACTTAAAGATTCTATTATTACTCCACAAGTTTAACTTATAGAGCTTTAACCTTCAGAAAAACTTGGCAAACTTTTATTCATCTTTTACAAATTTTGTCCATCCACCCTAATGCCCATACTCACATACCCTCAATATATGTATGCTATCGTGTACACAAGCACTGTTCGTCCTCAGCAAAGAAAGTTGTCTATCCTTTACGAGTACTACATTTACTATAAGACCTTCTGTGTCAGCCGGCTCGTATCCTCTATTAACAACTACCCGCAGAGCATTTGACCTCCGAACATTCAACCATCAACTATAAAATAATAGTCATCAGCAATCAACAAAACGGCTGCCGCGTCTGAACGTTAGTCTATTCGACATTGTATGTAGTTTGTGAGTTTGTAGTTTGAGTTTTTATGCAATTTATATGCATAAACTTTGCATATAAACGTTAATACATACATACATACATATATACATACATATGTGCAGTTCTTTGTGTTTGTTGTTGAATTAATTTCCGTGTAAACATTAAATTTGCGACTTGTTTTTTTATTTTTTTATTCGTAGCTTGAAGCCATTGAAGTAGTATTGGAGTAAATATCACTTTTATAGGTTGATAACCTTTATTTGTCTTGTAATGAATCCTCTTGCATAATGGCAGATGGCTCCAATTTCAGTTTAATTTATTTTAATCTATTTAAACGCAACCAAAAAAGAAAACGGAGATGGATGGGATGGGCCACACCTTGTAGTTCTAAACAACTTCCCCTATGATGTGGACCTTAGGAGTTGACCAAAGAAGGCTTACGTAGTTGAATTGACAGTTGGGGCTAGTGTTGAGTCGACCACTATCTCTGAGAGTGGAGCACAACCTTTATAGTTCTAAACGACTTTCTTCTGGAAAAATAGGAACAGGGAGAAGCCAACATCTATCTTTGGTCCCAGTGCATATGGGAATAGATGGGAATGATAAAGGGGATGAACTAGCTAAAAAGGGCGCATCCCTTGAAGCTTGCTCCGTAGAAGTCAGAGGGGCACATGATCGACCAAGCGGGAAAGGCGTGGGTTCAAGCGCGGGGGCTGTAAAGTGTTAAAGATTATGTGTACGTCTCACAACCTTAGACTATCAAAGTTGCTTCTATCATTAAAAAGAGAGGACGGGTTTTCTGACTGGACATTGCCTTCTAGCGTCACATGCCTTTGTCAGTAATAGCAGCTGTAGGAAGTGCGGGTTGGAGGAGGAAACGATCGAGCACGTTTTCTGCTCGTGTTCTGTGCTTGCCAGAAAACTGGGCGTGGCTTTAACCGATTTCGCCCTTTTTCACAGAAAACAGTTATGGTCCTAGAGTCTAAGCCCCTACCAAATTTCACAAGGATTGGTAAATTTTTGTTCGACTTATGGCATTAACAGTATCCTAGACAAATTAAATGAAAAAGGACGGAACCACGCCCATTTTGAAATTTTCTTTTATTTTTGTATTTTGTTGCACCATATCATTACTGGAGTCGAATCTTGACATAATTCACTTATATACTGTAAAGATATACAAATTTTTGTTAAAATATGACTTAAAAAATTTTTTCTTTAAGTGGGCGTGGTGTTTCTCCAATTTTGCTAATTTTTATTATTATATAGTAATAGGAGTAACGTTCCTGCCAAATTTCATCATGATATCTTCAACGACTGCCAAATTACAGCTTGCAAAACTTTTAAATTACCTTCTTTTAAAAGTGGGCGGTGTCGCGCCCATTGTCCAAAATTTTACTAATTTTCTATTCTGCGTCATAAGTTCAACTTACCTACCAAGTTTCATTGCTTTATCCGTCTTTGGTAATGAATTATCACACTTTTTCGCATTTTCGAAATTTTCGATATCGAAAAAGTGGGCGTGGTTATAGTCCGATATCGTTCATTTTAAATAGCGGTCTGAGATGAGTACCCAGGAACCTACATACCAGATTTCATCAAGATACCTCAAAATTTACTCAAGTTATCGTGTTAACGGACAGACGGACGAACGGATGGACGGACAGACGGACGGACGGATATGGCTCAATCAACATTTTTTTCGATACTGATGATTTTGATATATGGAAGTCTATATCAATATCGATTCCTTTATACCTGTACAACCAACCGTTATCCAATCAAAGTTATTATACTCTGTGAGCTCTGCTCAACTGAGTATAAAAACGTCCACGAAATGCGGAGACTTGTATCGAGCCCAAAACTCTAGTATGGTGTGTTCCTTTAATTTGGAATTTGCTCTCGTTTTCTTTTTTAAATTATAAATGCGATAAGAATTTCGTAGGGGTAGAAAGGGGACAGAATCCGTAGGCGAAGTAAGAGGACCTATCCGACAGTACACGTACGGGTAGTACAAAAACTTCATTACCCGCAGAGGTACAAATGGGATCTGCTGAACAGTGCACGTAAGGGTATAAAGTATAATAGAAAAGGACCTGTCCGACAGTACCCATGGAACAACGAAGAGATCCTGTCCGATAATGCCCATAGGGGTACAAAAAGGACCTGTCCGACACTAACCGTAAGGATACAGGGACGACTTGTCCAACACTACTCGTAGGGGTAAAGAGAGGACCTGCTGCAAAGTACCCGTAAGGGTATAAAGGAGAATAAAAAGAGGGCCTGTGTATCCGTAGGGCCACGAAGAGAAGCGGGCCGAACGTAGTCATAGGCAATGAAGCAAATTGTTAGCCACGGGCATTTCAGCACTGTGAGCGTCTACGACATCAATTGTGGTGAAACACACTCCTATCTGCCGACTTCTGCTCCTGTTGCTACATTAACCACTCATATTGCCTCAAGGGAGAAATGGGGTGGGGAAATTAACTATACCCCTATTAGTCGATGAGTAACCAACAAATCCAAGCTCAATCGTAGGGTCGAAGGCGGAGCAATCTGCCAGCAGCTCAATGTGAGTTGGAAATTTAGGCTACCTGATCACTGTAGCGCCGTGCTCAAGACGGAGGTAGTCGATATTAAGGATACTGTGGATGGGATGTTATCTGACACTTCAACTGTAAACGAATTTAATTTTTACTCAGAAAGCCAGGTCGCTAGAAAAGCGCTAAGGCCTGTCACTGTAAATTCGGGGGCAAAGTGGTTAGGATTTACCAGGTCTACGGGAAATACCATCAAGGGGTGTTGAGGTATGGGATTTAATATCCGGCACAGCCACAGCTTTATTAGCTCTATGGGGGATCACGAGGTGGAATCATCCTATTGAATTTTGCTTTCGCTGTCTATCCTCTGCTATGACGAGGCAAAAATATCTCGGTCGGGATGTATTTGGCCCTTGGGAAGCGTTATCCGTAACCTTATCGTTGCTTGAGCTGCGCTTTTACTGGGAAGGGATCGGCCAACCTAACCTAACTCCTATTTTCCCAGTTGTCCCACTTACATGCAAGTCAGAGAATCATCCGGTAGGATACTCAACTAATGATGTAGAACTTATTTTCGGTCGGTGGAAACGAAGTAGGGTGAGAGTAAGGGAGTATTTGTTTCGCCAACATCTTAATGTGAACCAAAATTTTATAACTGAAGTGTTAAGGAGCAGCAGTTTACCATGCCAAGAGTGGTAGGAGCGAGATGGCCTGGTTACACAGTACGGCGGGCGGAATATGTCTGAGATTATTCCTACGGTGCGATGGTCTGCTGTCGAAGGGGTGACGCTATAGCAACGAGGAGTATCGCTACTACAGCAGCTGGAGGTTAGACTGATAGCCGACCGCCAGCAATCATTGTATTGAAACGAAATATTGAGGTCGTTCAGTTGCGGGGCGGCTAACAGCGGCAACATACGTCGGAGCGTGTTTCGGGGAGGAGTCGTAGGGATGGGAGTATCGATAGCACAGATCCTCTTGAGCTTCAAGTTTTGAAGCAATCGCTTTCCTAGGGATAGTCGAAGGCGGCAATTTCGATGTGAGGTGTTTTCGGGACCTATGAGAGAGCTGCGAGGACTCGCGTTAGTACTGGATCGCACGCTGGGAGCCCTTCGTATATATTTTCCAGCTATATAGAAAATGCTAATTAAGGGCCGTGGTGGGGGCAAAGTAACATAAAAAATTTAGAAACACGTTTTTTGCCAACTATAAACAAACTTTTCTAAGCGGGGCAGTCCGTTTCTAAATTTTTTGGCAAATATTCCGAGTATATTTCGGTTGGCTTCGGCGTAAAACAGGTAGGCCCCATCCCGCCAATTTGTAGGAAGAGGAGGAGCACGTCACAAATTGGAAAAGAAGCTCGACCTTAATCTCTTCGGAGGTATGTACATCGCGCCTTGTATTTATTTTTTAATGAAAAGAGAACCTAAAGGTGGCCCGTGGGACTCAAGCATCTGTTCACCGCTGAAGCCAGAAGTGAAGAGAAGGGGTCGTGCAGTAGAAAGGCAAACGATCACCTCCTCATCTGAAGGCGTCCACCCCCGTCGCATGATGGGACCTCTTCCCTAGCCAGCAGGAGTACTTAACTATGCCCTGATGAATGCACGGCTAGGGTTCAATGACATTGGCTTCTTTGTTGGGTACCGCCACGTTCACGAGTTGCATGCTTGCCAATGGCTGTGGACATGGAAGTGGAGTTAGCCCAGCTCGATCAGCCTGAAGGACTAGCTGAGTGGTGTGCTCAAAAGGCACAGCTATTCCACCTCACTCTCACGAACCGGCTTTCAGCCGAAACCAGAGCTAATTGAAGGGATCCACCTAGTTATAAAGGCGACGAGTCATTCCTCAACTAGCAGGTGGCAAAGGTATTTCTTCATCGTCCTTACCTAAGTGAAGGGTGATCCCGCCAATGACATCGCCACTCAAACTCCCACTCCCAATCCTATTCCCACTCCCACAGTGTGTAAATCCCAGTCAGCAGAATTGACTTGACGTGGGTTCGGTATTATTAGGTTACCATGTGGGATGACCTTTTCGATGAGAAGAGTAAGACCAAATGGACCGAATCAATGTACAATAGAGAAAAATAACAGCAGTGGCAATTTTTGTACAATTTCGTCAGTTTAATTCTTATTTTCAATATTTTAAGAAAAAATTATATGCTTTTCTTAACTCAAACAATACAAACCAATCTCAAAAGCGTTTTCTGAAAAATTCGAATTTTACGAAACTTTCAAACTATTTATTTGAAGCCTAAGAAATTTTAGCATAACATAGTGTAACGAATTTTCGGAAATTCCTGATTATTTTGTAGCTTCTGTTTACGTTTGAAACTCTGAAGTGTCGAATAAATTACTCAAATATTCAGTATAGCAATATACCGTTTATTTAGACTACTTTTGGAGTAGTAACATTACAATACTCGCGTACTTCGCTGAAGCGTGTAAAAATCAAACTGATTCATTATTCCTCAGCTTGTACTACTTTTATACTCGCTGCTGTCTCGTTCGCATATTTCTCCTATGATCTAGACTTTTCATGAACATGCCTTCTGGAACAGTTGTATCTCATACTTGGTTATTTAGCTAGATGCGTGTGTATGTGTGAGTGAGTAACAACTTCTGCTCTTAGCTCATGATAACGTCATGTGTGATTGATTCTGTTTTTTCTTCACACTTATCTGCTGACTATATATGTGTATGTGAAATAATCTCTCTGTTTCAAGCTGCTGGTTAAGTGTAAGTCTCGCTGCTTGTTTTGATGTGTTTATATACACAAGTGTGACTGCTTACTTTATTGCTGTTGTGCATTTATTTAGTAGCAGCATAGTGATGTGTAGAACTGCTAATATTGGCCACAATAGTATAAGTTCTGGGTCTCTCAAAATTTGCATTGATTTTTCAAAACATTTTTCCGAAGGGTGCTTCAGATCTTCTTCTTTATAAAGCAAAAAAAAAAAAAAGTTCACACTACACTTTGTATAAAAGTTTTTTTTTTTAAATTTCCACTGCTACTTTTCTGTTCGCTGCTGTATGTATGGAGTTACAACAACACCCAATAAATTTTCAAAAACGTCCAAACCAGAATATAAGAAACCAGCCTATCAAAGAAGTGCCATTTTTTATTCAATTGAACCAAAGTGGCAACCGTGTATCTATTAAATGTGAATACCTTCGACTATGACTTAGCCTTCGACTGCCTATTGATACGAGTACAAACACTCCACTATCATATATTGAGACATATTATATGTACATTCATGTGTACATATATATATATACATCTATATGTTTATGCACTCCCTCTCACAGTCATACCTTTATACATACTCATAGAAAATCCATTTTCTCATCACCTGAAAGCTATCGACCCAACAGTGTCCATCAACATTGGCCATATTCACCATTCATTCATTCATTGATTCTCTGAAATTACCCTCAAAAATACACCATTCTTCGTATCTATGTATGCAACAATAACAAAAACTGACTCGGCAAAGTGTTGAATATTTTCACTGCTCACCCCACCCATTTGACCCATAAAAAATGAGTCTCAGAGTCTCACAAATTTGCAACAATTTTTAGTTCATGCGCGGCGTTAGTAGTGCCTATTGCAATAGCGACTTTTACAAATACAAATAATGCGGAGAGTAGCTAAATAAAAAGGACTTTCCTTTAACATTCATAAACACATATGTACATACACATACACATACATGCGAGTATAGTTGAATATGTGAAATTAGGTCAAAATTGTGTCGATGATCCTTTGGACGGTGCTCTTCACAATTGTTGAGCTTTGAATTTTTTGTTTTGTTTTTGTTTGCATTGCTTATACCACGACAAACATTTGGCCACACAGGCATGTACACATACATAGATACACATGTACTTATACTTTTGTTTGTATGTAAATATTAGTAAGACAAAACCAAGGTAAACTACTTAACATTTATGAAATTACTAAACTTAAGAGTTTCGAACTTAAGAATACACAGCGTGCATATATATTTACGTTATTATCTACGTATGTATGTATGCGTATATTCTAAAAATTTTTTCAGTTTATATGCAAATAGCATGGACTGATATCTATTAGTATAAAATCACAGCTAAGCGTTTTGTAGCCTTGGGTACTTTTATAATGGAATACTAAATAAAAAAAATGGAAAAAAGAACCGACTCTTATCCTAGTATCCGGCTACATGGCGCGTGGCTAACGTGGCGGCCACACCAGAGGAATTCAAAGGGCTGGTGGATGAAGAAGTCCGCAGAGGACGCTTATCGTAGGTAGAAGTTCCTGAATGTAGCAGGAAGACAGGGGTAACCCAAAGACGTCACCACTGTAAATTAGTTGGAGGATTGCAACAACTTCTTAACAAATCCGCTGACAACTGCGTACAACAGAGCCTGTCCTATGAGAAGATTAAAGGGAAAACTAAGCCGACACTGTGGAGTAAAGAGTTGAGTCTTGTAAAAGGATAGGTAAGAGAGATTTGGAAGTTCCAGAAAACGTGGAGTAGCTGGGAAGAATATAGAAGTCTTTTGAGGAAATATATACGTAAAATCGACAGATAAAAGAGGGTTTAATGAAGAAATTTCTTACGGAGCGAGCAGTATGGGGATTGGTGACAAATACGAAAATTTAATGGGCGATAAAAACTTGTGTAAAGTTCAAGTCACCGTATTCAGGTCTGCTATTCCCTGTCATGTAGCAGATTTGCAGGTGGAACGATTTTCAAAATGCTTAGAACAATCTTTGATGTTTGCACAAA
This sequence comes from Eurosta solidaginis, assembly GCF_040869045.1. Lineage (NCBI taxonomy): Eukaryota > Metazoa > Arthropoda > Insecta > Diptera > Tephritidae > Eurosta > Eurosta solidaginis. The sequence goes on along the minus strand of NC_090319.1, from coordinate 344,738,476 downwards.
ACCTAAACTCCTTCCGCAATTCTGGAGAACGATTCGAGTAGTCTTCAAACCGAAGGTGGGTAGAATCAGACATCTGCACCCGAAAGATTTTAGGCATATCTTTTTTGCTCAAAACCCAAGAGAAATTAATAGATGTATACATAAAATTAAATATGAATGAAGCAATATTCTCTTCAGCACAAAATGCTTACCCCAAAGGCAAGTCAGTGGACACCGCACTCCACAGGGTTGTCATGAATATAGAGAAAGCCTTGGAACACTAGAAATACGCCCTAGGTGTTTTTCGGGGCAATAGCGGAGATTTCTACAATGCCTTGAGGCGAGCAAACATCTACAATCCCAAATCGATTGAAGTACATCCGGCCTTAAAAATTGAACCGGTTCCATGTTAAGCTATATATTTGTTTTGTTGTTTCAATAGTTCTGGAGGAAAAGAGTTCTGCAAAATTAGGCACAATTATAACATTTTGCAGATCATTTTTATCCCTTTCAGAGACCCCTGAACTATTGAAAATCTTCCCATAAAACAATTTTTTTTAATTTTCTCTTTTTAAGGAACTCTATAATTTTGAAACGAATTTTTTTCAAATTTTCAAAATATTTTTAAACTTCGATTTTCGGAAAAATGTGATTGTTGGCCGAACTTTTTTCTTTCTTTTTGTGAACTTCAGTACTATTGAAATAAAATTAAAAAAAAATTTTAAGTTAAACGGTTTCATTGAAAACAATACTTACATGAAGTAATAATAATACTAAAAGCTAGAAAATAATTAGGTAGGTCCTAGGTACTAGTCATCACACTCCTCATCAATCTAGGGCGTTGATCAGACAATTAAATAAAAACGCTGGACGAGTAAAAGTTCTATTTATAGTCATAAGTAAGACCAACTGAACCTTAATCAGGCTATGCTACGCCTCACATTTTTAGAAATTTCACGCGCCCACCGCTTTTATTTAGTTGTCTGATAGATTGATGAGGAGTGTGATGACTAGTACCTAGGACCTACCTAATTATTTTCTAGCTTTTAGTATTATTATTACTTCATGTAAATATTGTTTTCAATAAAACCGTTTAACTTAAAAATGTTGTTTGAATTATTTTTTTTTATGAATAAAATGAACAAAACGCTTGAAAAGTTGCCTTAAACTTTTAGCCTTTTTTAGAAATATTTTTACTTAGCCGTTTCTTTTGTTATAGCGGCCTATTGATTTGTAAGGTCGCGGCTTCGAACCGAGCTCAAGGCCAGCATTTTTTGTCCATTTGACTTTTTTCTGAAAAAATTGCGCCCCACTTCTTACATTACTTTCCCATCAACTGAAAACAAAAAGTTACTCATACGCCATGGCGACCATATGAAATTGTAAGGCAACATAATTTTTATGCTCGGCATTAGAAAATTGCTAAGTCAATTTGAAAACACGCAATAAAATTAGCCATTAGTTTAATTACTCTCAATATTTTTCGTATGTAGTACTATAATTGTATTTAAGAAACTTTTTTAGAGTCAAAGTTCTGTGACTATTTTTGGCTTCTTTATATTTAATTATCATGAAAGGGAAAGTAGGCAGCTGTCTCTCGGAATAAATGAAAATGTTTACAATGATACAAAGCAGCATAGTTCCACATACCCAATGCTGGCGCGAATTTGCTTTCCAATTAAAAAGTGATGAAATAGCTCATTCCTTTTTTTATACATGCTATAATCAAATAAGCAGCAAAATGAAAACTGCACTCAGAAAAAACCAGTACATAAAAAAAGAAAAACACTTTCTAAAAAAAAAAAGAGTCAGTCAGCTTGATTTAACTCGCCATAAGTGAGGTATGCGCGAGAATTAAGTGTGAAGTACTTCTACCATTGTAGTATTGTAAATTAAAAATATTTTACTATACTGAATATTTGTAGAATAATAAAGTATTTCCCAAAACTCGCTACAGTACACATCACAATGTAACATCATTTTTTCATTTATTCCAAACTCACTAAGAAGCAAAGAAGCTTCTCAACAAAAATTTAACTGCCTATTCTTTCCTGAATACTAAATACAAGTTTATAATTGAAGACATTTCGCGCTAGAAGTTTTTGAGCCGATAAAAATAATAAAACAAAACTTCACAACAATTCGGTTTGAGTGCTATGCATGTACAGCGGCGAACAAAAAAATAGCAGTTGCATTTTTTCAAATCAAATTTCGTCAATTAATTTATTCTTTTTTCTCTTTTCGATATTTTAGGAAATAACTTCTATATTTTTTTAAATTAAAATTATGCATCGAAATCTCAAAAACGTCTTCGAAAAATTCAAGATAATTGGACGAAAGTTTTGAACTTTCTAATTGGAGTTCTCTATATTCCAAAATTTTTGTTCTGTTTTTGAAATATGTAGGTGCCGTTCGTCTTATTTGTATGGAAAATTAAAAGGAGCACGACTCAAATTGAAATAGAAGCACGGCCCAAATCTCCACGGAGGTAAATAGCGCCAATTATTTTTTGTTTCTTTAATTTTATTGAGTATGTAGCTTTGTAGCCCATTAAGTTTAAACATAACAGAAATAAAAATAAATACTTTGACGAATTTACCTCCAAAGAGACATAGGCCGACCTTAGAAAAACTTTATTAATAGAACATTTTTTTCCAAATATTCGATGTTGTTTTACTCGGAACTTTCGGTGTGGTAGGCGGAGTAAGCTATTGACACACCATGGCAGCCAGTTTTTTATTTGGAAGAAAACTGCCACTCGGTTCAGAAAAAAAAAACAACTTTTAACTTGCACTTTTTTAAACAAAAATTTATTGGACTACAAAACGTTTGTTGAATTTGTTCAAAGGCTGTTTTTAGACTGGATTGCATAATATCAGTTACAAAATTAATGCAAGAAAAGTAAGAATTGACGAAATTTCGATAAAAATTGGCACTGTTTTTTTCTGTTCGCTGCTATAATTTGGTGTAAATTCTGTGTTTTTATGTGCTTAGTATATTTATTTTATTAACAGACCTAACCAAAGCCAAACATATACAAAAATTTCGTTTGTGTCACATGGCGTCTGAGTAAATATTTTACGTGTTGTATGTAAATTATAAATGAGCCACATACTGCGTATGCAGCTGCTAAAATGTACATAGTCTTACATTATTTCAAAGTTTGATTACCGAATTAAAAAGAAGTAAAAAATTTTCGATTCCAAAAATAAACAATTACGTTTTGCATGGGCTAAGCCCAATACAAAGGTTTTTCAAATTTCAGAACTAAGAATTTTAAATAAAATTTTTTTGGCAATGCGAACCAGCAATCTTAGCTCCCAAAAATGATCATGTTAACAAAATCAATGATCGCATTCAAAACCAAATTCCTGGTGAAGTGACAAAATATAAATCGATCGACATAGTTACAGATGAAGATCAAATTGAGAATTATCAATTGAATTTCTAAACTCTTTAGAACCACATGGAATGCCTGCGCATATATTAACTTTGAAAATTGGCTCACCAATTAGGCCTCTTCGAAATTTAGACCCACCAAAATTGTACAATCGAACCAGACTTTGCGTTAAGAAATTAATACCGAATGTAATCGAAGCAACAATCATCAGCGGTAAAAGCAAAAGTGAAGATGTGCTCATACCACGGAGCCCAATGATTCCTACAGATTTGCCATTCAATTTTAAGCTCTTACAGAATGAAAAAAGCACAAGGATAATCGCTTACTGCTGCAGGATTAAATTTAGAGAGTCTGTGCTTTTCCCATGGCCAGTTATATGTTGCTTGCTCTAGAGTTGGAAAAAAGTTTATTTACATTTGCACCGAACGAAAAAACCAAAAATATTGTGTACTCACATGCATTAAAATAAGATACAATAATAAAATGTTTTAAAGGACAATTTCACCAAATATGCGTACATAATTCAATTCAATTTACAGAACAATAAACTAAATTATCAACAAACAAAACAGAAAAAATAACGCCACATTTATTCGATCTGGAGCGTTACAACGCACGCCGGGTAAAGCTAGTAATAATATATAAAAAATACTTAGAAAAACGCCAACTAAGTTTTTTGTAGTTGGGTTTGTTTTGAAAAGTTAACAATTGTTTCCTTATCTGCTCATTTGATTATAGCATATGAAAAAAAAAGTTTATTATTTACGCATTTTTTTAATGGAAAGCACATTTGTGTCAGCATCGGGTATGTGGAGCTATGCTTGTTTGAATCTTTGTAAACATTTTTAACAATACAGCTGTTTACTTTCCCTTTCATCAGGTCCGGATTGACCCGCAACGGGGCTCTAGGCAACCATCAATTTGTGGGCCTTGTTTTTACGTCCGTTCCCTTCTTTTTTCGATTAAAAAATACAAACTTATATCTTTCATAAAAACTTTATTGTCACAATGTAATAATATCAATAAAATTACTATTTACATTTTAAACATGTCGTTTTCTACATTTGTTTTCGGCAAACTCATCAATTATATCATCAATATCGATTTTGTTTAATAAATCTGACTCAATGCAAAGTAAAATCTCGAGTCGCTCTTGTCGCGTTGTAGCTCTTTCTGCAGCTTTGATTCTTTTTAATTGCGAGAAGGATTGTTCGCAGAACAATTTGTGATCATCAATGTAAAAGAAATCCGAAGAGCTATTTTTGTGTTAGGAAATACATCGGCTAATTGATCTTCCATTAGAATCTTATACAAATGGCTATGAGTTTTTTGTGCATCAGTGTGTTTACGTATATTTGGAATTGTTTCATTTCAATAAAAAATTTGTCCAAATCTCTAGAATAAAAACGAACTAAGTTATTTATAGCTTCGTGGTGGTCTCCGTACAAAAAAGGACACGTTTGCAAATCTGCTTTTTCACTTTGCAATGACTTACTCACTAAACGCATAGCAGTCAAAATAGAGTTCCATAAAATCAACATGAAACCAAATTCGAATTTTTGCATTTTACCCGCGATACACGTCGCCTCATAACGATTATCAGTATTTTGTGATCAGCAATGATTTCTAGAGCTTCTAATATGATATCAAATGAATCGTAAACTGCATTCGTCGCATTCGAATGTGGTTCCCAGCGTGTAGTTGACAATGTCTTCGAAGTTTCTCATTGTTTATTTTATTTTTTAATACGCCCAACGATATGTGGAAGCGGAAAAAAATTATATAATATCTGCATAATGGCGAAAAAATCTACTGCATAAAAACAGAACTTCACAGCATGCTCCCCAACCAAATTAAGGGAATGCACGGAACAGGGAACATAGATCGCATTCTCATTCAAATTCAATATTCTTGCTTGTACACCTTTATACTTCACGGGCATGTTTAATGCATTGTCATATTATTGTCATCAACAATTTTGAATAACCCACAGTCTTCAGTAAGAAACTTTAAAGCTTGATTCGCCAGACTTTCACTAGTATGACCTTCCAACTGGAGAAAAGTTATAAACCTTTTTTATTAATCAATATACTCTCCTTTCACTTCGATACACTTCTTTGCACGCTCATACTGTCAAATGATATTTGTCAAATGAGTCGGAAATGTCCTTTTTAGGAACCTTGTCTAGTTTGTCGTCGTCGCCTTTTGAATGCGGTCAGTTGAATTTTATTTATTTGAGTAAAACTTATTTTAAAGTTCTGATTATATTTTTCTTTCACTCTCTAGAATTTTATGTTTGTAAGAAAATTTTAGAAGTCTTTTTCATTTTTCGGGGGTCCCCTAAATTCGGGGGCTCCAGGCAACTGCCTATTCTGCCTACCTGTTAATCCGGCCCTGAATAATATCAGCTACAAATTCATAGAAGAAAAGTAAGAATTGACGAAATTTCAATAAAAATTGTCTGTGCTTTGTTTTTCTGTTCGCTGCTATAAATTTGTTGTAAATTCTGCGTTTTTATGTGCTTAGTACGTTTATTTTATTAACAGACCTAACCAAAGCTAAACATAGACACAAATTTCGTTAGTGTCAACATGGCGTCTGAATAAATATTTAACGTGTTTTATGTAAATTATAAATGAGCCACATACTGCGTATGCAGCTGCTAAAATGTACATAGTCTTACATTATTTCAAAGTTTGATTACCGAATTAAAAACTAGTTATTAATTAATAGTAATTTTCGATTCCAAAATTAAATAATTACGTTTTTCCCAAATTAATCTTTAATCTATATATATAAAAATGAATGTCCGTTTGTGTGAGGCTTATAGAATCAAAAACTATTCGGTCGATTTTGTTCAAACTTTCACATAAGTTGCGTATACCTCACGCGGTAGCTTGCATATAGGGTTGGTTGCGATTGACGCACAGGGTCTCGAGATATAGGCCAAAACGTGGACCCAGGTACTCCTAGAATATGTCTATAGAATATGGATAACAAATGAAAGCTCTTGATTAGTGATTTAGTAGAGGGTAATTTTCATACCCCTGGTGATTAGGGTCTCGAGATAAAGGCCAAAACGTGGACCCGGGTACCCCTAGAATATGTCTATAGAATATGATATCAAATGAAAGCTGTTGATGAGTGCTTTAGTAGAGGGTAATTTTCATACCCCTGGGTGATTAGGGTCTCGAGATATAGGCCAAAACGTGGACCCGGGTACCCCTAGAATATGTTTATAATATACGATATCAAATTAAATCTGTTGAAGAGTGCTTTAGTAGAGGGTAATTTTCATACCCCTGGGTGACTAGGGTCTCGTGATACAGGTCAAAACGTGGATCAGGGATGTGCTTTTACATTATGGGTATCAAATTGAAGCTGTTGCTGTGTGCTTTAGTACAGAGCAAGTTTTATGCCGCTGGGTGACTAGGGTCTCGAGATATAGTCCAAAACATGGACCCGGATACACCTAGAATGTGTTTTTACATTATGGGTATCAAACTGAAGCTGTTGATGTGTGCTTTAATACAGAGTAAGTTTTCACCGCTGGGTGACTAGGGTCCCGAGATATAGGCCAAAACATGGACCCGGATACCCCTAGAATGCGTGTGTATTATGGATATCAAATGAAAGCTGTTGCTGAGAGCTTTAAAGTAATTTTCATTGTTATATTCGATTTAGTTAGCGACCACCGTGGTGTGATGGTAGCGTGTTCCGCCTACCACACCGTATGCGCTGGGTTGAAACCCCGGGCAAAGCAACATCAAAATTTTAGAAATAAGATTTTTCAATTAGAAGAAAATTTTTCTAAGCGGAGTCGCCCCTCGGCAGTGTTTGGCAAGCGCTCCGGGTGTATTTCTGCCATGAAAAGCTCTCAGAGAAAACTCATGTGCCTTGCAGATGCCGTTCGGAGTCGGCATAAAACATGTAGGTCCCGTCCGGCCAATTTGTAGGGAAAATCAGGAGGAGCACGACGCAAATTGGAAGAGAAGCTCGGCCTTAGATCTCTTCCGAGGTTATCGCGCCTTACATTTTTTTTTTTATTCGATTTAGTCGCATCAACCTTGCACTGATAAATATGCATGCGAAGCCGAAATAAAGACATGAATTAATAATACCCACATACCTTTTTACATACGTCCTATTCAATTTGCCTGAAATTTGGTATATACATTTGCCTATATTAGTATTTAAGATGCTTTTTTCCGGGAAGCAGACCAGAGACAGACTGGGACTGGGACTGAGACTGAGACTGAGACTGAGACTGAGACTGATACTCGGAGTGGGACTGGGACTGAGACTCGGAATGGGACTGGAACAAAATACATACCACCCTCTGGGACTGGCAATAAGAGATGAAGAATGAGAAAAACTTGAGAGAAGAGAAAAGAGAGAAGGAGACTGAGAAAGAGATAGAATGAGACGAAGATGGAGATAGATGAAGCGAAAAATACAGAGGGAGGAGTGAATACAAAGATTAGGAAAAAGTGGAGAGGGTGGAGGGCAGAGTTAGACGGAAAAGCTTATTAAAATATATGCAGATAGACCAAATTTAGGGCAGAACAACGTCTGCCAGGTCTGCTAGTAATAATATTAAAAAAGACTAAGAAAAACGCCAACTAGTTTTTTGTAGTTGCGTTGGTATTGCAAATGCGTACATTTTTTATTTTGGTCATCTGCTCACTTCATTAAAAAAAGGAGTGAACTATTTCAGTAATTCTCAATTGAAAAACATATTTGCGGCAGCATTGGGTATGTGAAACTATACTTATTAGAATCTTTGTAAACATTTTTAGCTATTATGCGGGATAGATTCTATTCTATTTTCACTTTCATGATAATTGAATATATAGGAGCCCGAAAATAGGTGCAAGACTTTGACTCCGAACAAAAAAAAAAACTGCTTCAATATACCAGTATATATCGACTCCTGAGGTGAGTATTATTCTACCCCGGCTGCAGTTTCGAAAACGCACTATCTGAGAAAACGTTTGAATAAACCTCAATTCCAGAATTTTTTTCAAAAACGCCCTCTCTCAGATTTTGTTTCAAAAACGTTCTATCTGATCTCATACTGAATACATTATGATATTAGCTGGGGTGTTTTTGACAAAAATTTTGAACTAGCGCGTTCTTCAACCGAATTTATAAAAGGGGCGTTTTTGAAACAAATGCTGAAATAGGGAGTTATTCAAACATTTTGTGAGATAACGCGTTTTCCAAGCGACATCCAAAATAGGGTGTTATTCCACTCAGCAGCCGATATGAAAAATAGTGAGACTAATTAAACTTATTTTGAAATAGACTTAACAATTTTATATGTACAGCTACAAGAAAGTTTTTATTAATTAAACGGATTTATTTAGCTTGAGTTGACAGGCTGGCACGAACTTTGTAATTGAAATTTAAGCAACTTCGTGATAAGCTACAAGCTTGAAACTTGGAATATAGTTCAGAATACGATATCAATGCAATAATAAGAAAAAAACTGCGATAGGTGGCGAATGGATCGAAATATTTCAAAAAATTGTATTTATGGTCCGATTTGGCTCATATTTGGAACACATAATACATACAAGAATAGAAAGCCACTTATGAAAAAAATCGCCGCTAGGTGGCGCAAGGATCGAGATATTCAAAAAAATCTTATTTGTAGTCCGATTTGGCTCATATTTGGAACTCATAATACAAACAAGAATAGAAAGCGACCTATGATGTACGATTATGAAATTTGGATTTGGAAGAAATATTACATACTACCGTACTAGAAGTGAAATCAAAATATTTTGGAGTTGGAGGAGGACAAGCATACGTGGCGCAGAGTCGAGTAAAGTCTTTGGAAGGATTATGTATTAAGGACTTAGATTGCAACAAATTGTCAGGAAAGAGTCCTTGTATTAATGAGTCACTGAATGAACTAAATAGAATGAGAAATAATAGGCAATTAAATACAGACTAAAAACTTGAAAATAAAATAATTAAAAAAAATTTTAAGTTAAACCTTTTTGGTGAAAACAATACTTACATGAAGTAATAATAATACTAAAAGCTAGGAAATAACTAGGTAGGTGCTAGGTAATAGTCATCACACTCCTCATCAATCTAGGGAGTTGATCAGACAATTAAATAAAAGCGTTGGACGCGTCAAATTTCTATTGATTGTCATATATAAGACCAACTGAACTCTAATAAGGTTATGTTACACCTCACATTTTTAGAAATTTCACGCGCCCAACGCTTTTATTTAATTGTCTAATCAACTCCCTAGATTGATGAGGAGTGTGATGACTATTACCTAGGATCTACCTAATTATTTTCTTGCTTTTAGTATTATTATTTTTATTTTTATTTTAATGACGAGCATAAAAAAATTATGTGGCCTTAAAAGTCCGTCACATAAGCAGTTTTTCATATAGATTCGTTCTAAACAAACTTCTGCAATATGAGTAGATTGCACGTATTTTCATGGAGAACGGCAGATCGAGCAACACCAGCGCCATCTGACATGAAAAAGTAGCCATCTTCCAAATTGTGTTACTAGCGAAGCATAAGAAGAAGAATTTGACATTTGATTTGGCTAAGGGTGCTTCACACTTTGCAAGTGAAATTATTTTTCCAACTTGCTGGTACTTTTCTAAAATTTTTCACAGTTAAAAACTGCAATTTAACAAATGAATAGAAAACAAAATATGTTAGCAAGTATTTTTCCTGTATAGTGAGAATGTTTATAACAGAGCTTCGCGAAATTTTGTATGTGAATGGGCAAGGTGAAATAAACTTCAATTGCCAAGTCAGAATTTCCTTTATATTTACAAGCGCAACATCTTGGTTGATTGTGGCGATGTTACTGGAATGCATAAAGGGCCAAGTAATGGTGACTTATCCATAACCAGATAAAACAGCTGATCGAACCAACCTTATGGAAATCAATGTAATCGATTAATGGTGCCATACCATAACGCTAAAGTCATAACCATACCATAGCCAACCCATTGGTTTTTGGTTTTTCGCCATATCCATAACCTAAAAATATTTGAGTTGGAGAATTTATTAACTTTTTGTAGATTTTATTTATTGTTTTGGATACGTTTTGACTAAGAGACTTATTTTTGTGGTATATGCTTGTAATTTTTTACGTTTTCTTTATTTTTATCAAATTTTCACGATTTTTAGGTTAAGGCACCAATAACTGATGCCAATTTGATATGGATAAGTAAAAATATGGTTATGACTATGGCGTTAGGGTTAAGGAAGTTTAATTGGCCCTTAAGATTGCGTTTAACGCATCTATATGAAAAACTTCACTGTTTCATATGGCCGCCATGGCGTATGAGTATTTTTTTGTTTTCTATTGTGGGCGAAGTAATGAACTAAACAAGCTGCAGAGTAACGCATTTTTCGTTGACATATGTTTTTCGTTTCTGAAAAACGTTCACAAATACTCCCGTTACGTTTATTAGATGCCGTAGATGAATGTTTTATCCAATTTGTATGCCTCCTGCATATATGTATATTCATATGTAGCTCTAATTTATTCCCATTTTGAAAAGTTCTTCATTTACCAACAAAAACGCAATGAGTAACTCATAAAAAATTCCTTGATACATGCGAAAAAATGCACAGTCCTAAATGGAAGCTCAAATGATACTTACTTATGATATTACTTATAGCAGTTATGGAAGAACAAACATGCAACCAAAAAAAAAACACACATATCAGACAACTGGCCTTGAAATTAAGAAGATAGTTGTTTGAAGCTACTGCGTTTTGGTTTGGCAGTTATTGGATTTTGTGCACTTTGATGTGAATAGTATTTGCTATTTATAGAATAGAGAGTTTGGTACTATTATTTCAGCGACCCCTTAAAAAATGGAGCAGCTCTAGCGTTGCTTGTGAGTGGTGCATTAAGTATATTTTTTTTTTGGATTTTTTGGAAAGTTCTCGCCCGTAGAGTTCCATGGAGTACTCTAAAGGGGTATTCGGATGATTAGTAACAGAGTACTCGTATATTGCACAAATACTCTTAAAGTACTCCTTCAATCGACCTTACGGAGTATACCAGTACTCCACGTCTAGTCCTCATTCATATGAAAATTGCAAAATTTTCAGCTCAAAAAAAGTAAAAACTTTATGAAAAAATTGCATTTTTCCATGAAACATATTTTTTCCAATATTCCACAAAAGCAAGATTATCCGTTTTTTATTTCGCATAAAGATTATTACAGAGGTTTTAGAAAGTGAAGATAAATCCAAGACATATCTGAAACAATTTATGGGTGCCCTTATTGCGTTTTGGTTTGGATAGCCTCATACATATAAATGTGGCCCGAATTTTATAAAACTTTTTTTTTCATTAATTCAGAAAAAATTTCCAGAAATAATGACTCTGAAAATATGCAAGCCCAAAAACGTTTTCGAAAAGTTGGCAAAATTGTACGAAAATTTCGACAACTGCGAGTGTAGGAGCAAATTAAATAAATTAAAAAAGAATAAAATAAATGTAAGGCGCGATAGCCTCCGAAGAGATCTAAGGCCGAGCTTCTCTTCCAATTTGCGTCGTGCTCTTCCTGATTTTCCCTACAAATTGGCCGGACGGGACCTACATGTTTTATGACGACTCCGAACGGCATCTGCAAGGCTGATGAGTTTTCACTGAGAGATTTTCATGGCAGAAATACACCCGGAGCGCTTGCAAAACACTGCCGAGGGGCGACCCCGCTTAGAAAAATTTTCTTCTAATTGAAACACCTTATTTTTAAAGTTTTGGTGTTGCTTTGCCCGAGGTGTGAACTCAGGGCATACGGCGTGGTAGGCGGAGCACGCTACCATCACACCACGGTGGCCGCCGATAAATAATAAATTAAATAAATTTTGGTCTCTTCAAATTCACACTGGTTTTGGACCAATTTGTTGGGGGATAAAAATATCGAGCACGTTTTATGCTCGTGCCGTGCGTTCGTCAACCCCAGCTTTCAGGAGTTGTATAGCTCTCAGATCTAAAACGGCAAGTAGTATAGGGGCTAGAAATCTTTTAGGAGTTATTTTATATTATAGGTCCTGGTTTTCAATAAGGCTATTTAGTTTGCTCGTTGAGCAAGTTTGACCCTATTTATTTAGTCTATGTGAGGGCCTCATGGATCTGCCCGTTCTACCTAACCTGAGGCGCATACAATTTGTTTAGATGCTTAGTTACACATTTATTCAAACTTTTCATTATGATTTATTTTAAAATTATAACAGCGGATTTTTAAGAGTATATCGGATAAACAAATAGTCTAATGATTTTGGGCAGTATTTGGACACAGTGCACTAAATTTTCAATTCCTTTACCACTAAATACTAAGCTTTCGGTGGAATTGATTGGAATTTGTTCACTTTGCCCAGTTATGTTTTGGATCTATCTTCTGAAACACGATTATTTGGCCATATTTCTATCCCAAAAATATTTTCGGTAATAGCTACCGATACCAATGTCGATTAATTGATGAAATGGTGGTCTATATCAAACTAAAGGTGGCATAAATTCAATATTCCTAGGTGGTCAATTGACCACTTCGACGTAAGACAAAAAAATAACGAGATCAATAAATGTAACTGTAAATGCTTGAGTTGTTTACATTTTAAAACGTGGCAATGAGAAATAAAACAATTGACCTTATTGCCACTTGAGATAATATGAGTGGCGTTAATGAAAAGCAGAATGGTCTTAATGTATTTGCCTTGAGCTTATGTCATACCAATAAATTTAAATATAGCAGACATTTAATGGTTTTCAAAAATCACCAAATACGTCATGTAATGGCCCCTACGCTCAGAATCTCATGGAATTTCGAGGTGTATATTGTGGACGAACTTTTTGGGAAGCATGAAATCTTACTTATCTTAACTCAGAGGACTGGTTCGCGTATGTATAAAAATTTTCTTAAGAAAAACCTGAAGCTGGCATCTATGGGCCGAACTTCAAGAAATCGTTACCATTGGGATGGTACCCCATTGTTTTTCAGGCAGAAATCCATGCAAAGAAAGGTTGCGGTAGAGAATGTCTACAAGAAGGCTTATCCTCGAGGAGTGTTCACATTATATCTGACAGTCCGGCAGCCTTACATGCCTTACAGTCTTACATAATTACTTTTAAGCTAGTTGATGAATGTATTGAAGTGCTAAATGATCTGGGAGCTAAAATCAAGGTTTTGCTAAGTTATTGCTGCGAATTTTAGCATCACTAAGCTCTTAGTAAATAAAGGCACAACAACAAAAATATTCGATAACTTAGAACCTGGGTCCGTCTCCTGACCTCAGTCCTGAGAAATGGTTTTGCTGCCGGAAAAGAATCTTTATAGGACGGTCATACTCTTGTCAGTGTGTCTCGTGTAAGGGATGGTTATGGTTGCATCGGACAGGTGGTTCTGGTCTAGATCCCAAAATTAGACGTCTACGTAATTTCTATAACTCTTTTGTAGCTCCTTGTTGTTCACGCCCTACGACGTCCCGTAGTCTGCGCCTTAGCCCCTCCTACCTTCCAGCAGCCCAGCTGCTCAGCAAGCCACAACAAGTACTCGCTGCTGCTCGCGCCCCACGGCGCCACCAACTCACACGGCTACTCCCAGTCATACCTACAATCTCCGCAGTAGAGTCGGGAGCAATGCCTCAGCCCCTGCCCCCGTCTTCTCCCCCTCTTTTCCGGCAGCAATTCTGTAGGTCAGGGAAACAGATTCTCAGGCCCTACCTCCCGCTGCACCGTCTGCAGCACAGAACATATATGTTTGCGACATCCGCCCACTGTAGCTCCTGCCATGGACGGTGCCACTTTCCAAGATGTTCTGGTCTCCGCGACGGCAACCCTCCTACGGGTTTCATTGCACTATGTTGCCAGGCCGCATACGCAAATACACCGGTTACCCCAATGCTTACCCCAGGACGTCCAGTCCCAGGACCACAACAGCAGTCGCGTCCTAGCCTTCCGCAACCCAGGCGTAGTCACCCGTCACTTACCCCCAGAGTGACAACGTCTCCTCCTATGCACTTCAGAATTCTGCAGTTAAACTGTAATGGATTAACTGGGAAGATCACGGATATAGGCGATTTCATGAAGACATTCGCATTGCTGCGATTCAAGAGAGTAAACTCACAGCAAGATCTGCACTGCAGGCCTGTTCTGGGTATAATGTCCACAGAAAAGATCGCGAGAGCGGAAATGGAGGCGACCTCGCGTTTATCATACACCACTCTGTGCAATATCATATATTTGATCCCTACATCGACCACAGTGTCTTAGAACGTCAAGGCTTATCTTTCCGGTCAGGCGATGCAAATCTAGAAATCATCAACATCTACAACCCTCCTGCACCCCCAGCGGGTTAGGGGGTCATATACCCGCGGTAGGTATGCCTGTCGTAAGGGGCGACTAAAATACCAGATTCAAGGGGCTGTGTAGCGCTACCCTTCAGGTTGCCAGCGCAATATAGAGCTTCTCCAAACTCAATTGTCAACCTCACCTATCCGCGGCGAATCCTGTTTCACTAACAGACGAGGCTCTGGCGACCCCAAACTCCTCATGGTACTTGGGGGTGGGGAGGGAGGGAATGGCCTGAAAGTTTAATGTGGCCATAAAAATCGTTACCGAGATGGTCGGGCTAGCACCTTAATGTTGCTGTGGTACCGGAACATACCGGATCTGTATCCGGAAAAGGACCATCACATCGATAACACTCCCCAAAGCCTTCGAGGAGCAACCTTATCGCTACAATAACAACAACAACATCATCCCTCCTGCCACCTGTTGCCCTAGTGGATACCACCCTAATATCAGCGCCTTACTCACTGGCAACAATCGCATTATCTTAGGCGATTTCAATGCCCATCACGATGTATGGCATTCAAACTTGCGGACGGACAGTAGGGGTGAGATGTTGCCGGATCAAATATAAGAAACGACGTTCTGCACAATAAACGGAGACGCCCCCACACGTATGGTAGGAAGCTGTCACAGTTCGCCGGATATTTCAATCGTGAGCGTAGAGCTCGTAAACTGCGTCAACTGGCAGCCGATGGTAACATTGGCATCCGATCACCTGCCTATACTTATTTCGCTCGAGCGTTCCGCCGACTTCATTGTTACAGAAAAACGCACTTTCATTAACTTCAAAAAAGGAAAGTGGGACGAATACAAATCCTTTACAGACAACCGCTTTGCTGCCCTCCCTATCCCGACTGATGCCCGCCAAGGGGAGCGTGCTTTCCGCATTCATTAAATCCGCCTCGGCTCGTTTCATTCCCGCCGGTAGAATTCCAGAAATTCGGCCCCACTTCCCGGCGGAGGCCGCAAGGTTAGCGAAAGAACAGCTCGATCCCGGCGACCCCCAAATAATGGATGAACACAAGCGGGCGAAATGGGTGGAGCACCTAAGCGGTTCTAACCTCTCTGTCGGTGAAGGTAAACTTTGGTCCACCGTAAAGTCGCTATAGAATACGTCTAGGCACAAAGACACAGTTTCCATCGCCTTTGGTGATAACGTGCTGTCGGATGCGAAAAAATGCGCGGGCGCTTTCTGCCGACAATATATAATGAATTATACGGTCGACAAAGATAGACGGAGAGCCAACAGACACGCACTTGAGGATGCCATCGGTCATGCTAAACCATACAAAGCAGTGGGCCCAGACGGCATAGCCATGGCGATGCTTAAAAGCCTAGGGAAAGAGGGTTTCAAATATTTAGGACATGTCTTTTACCTGTCTCTTTCCACTTTTGTCATACCCGAAAAATGGGAAATGGCCAAGGTGGTCCCGCTACTAAAGCCTGGGAAACCAGCTAACATAGGAGAGTCATATCGTCCGATATCTCTCCTATCGCCAGTAGCCAAGGCGCTTGAAGCCATTTTGCTCCCCTACTTCAAAGCAAATTTGCAGGTAGCTTGTCATCAGCATGGCTTCAGAAAACTCCATAGCACCACCACCGCGCTAAATCCCATCAGCACCCAGATAAATTGCCGTTTAAATCAAAACCCCCACCATAGAACAGTACCCCTTGCGCTAGACCTATCAAAAGCTTTTGATGCGGTCAACCATGGCACGTTAGTGCAAGACCTGGAAGGGTCTACCCTTCCCCCATGTCTTAAAAGGTGTACCGCAAATTATCTGGGTGGTCGGCACGCATCTGTGCAATTTAGAAACGAAACATCAAAACCAAGAAGAATTAAACAAGGGGTGCCACAGGGTGGTGTCCTATCTCCACTCTTGTTTAATTTCTACATATCTTAGCTACCTTCGCCACCAGATGGAGTTACCATCGTTTCCTACGCCGATGACTGCATGCACAATAATGGCCACAGGCCCAGGCCCACAGACCGATGAGCTTTGCAACAGAATAAACGGCTACCTCCCTGATCTCTCCAGTTTTTCGCCTCGCGAAATCTGGAATTATCACCGACTAAATCCTCCGCGACCTTATTTACAACATGGACGTCCCAAATGTCGACCATTTTGAACATCCACGTCGATGGCACTACGCTACTGACTGCCCTACACCCCAAAATCTTGGGTGTGACGTTTTATCAGGATCTACATTTTGGTGAGCACGCAGCCGCAATTGTACCGAAAATTCAGAGCCGTAATAAAATCCTCAAATCCCTTGCTGGCAGTACTTGGGGAAAAGCCAAAGAAATGCTCATTACCACAAAGCAATTTGCCAGCCGGTTGCATGTTACGCGTCCCCTATATGGTCGCCAAGCCTAAAAATACCCACTGGAAGAAGCTACAGGCCTGCCAAAATACTGTCTTCTTATGTCCCCAGAACACCATCTACATAATGAGGCGAGAATACTCCCCATAAGGGAGAGAAATGAGATGCTATCCAAACAGTTCCTGTTGAATACCCAGAAACCTGGGCATCCCAACAAACATCTGATTGATGAGCCAACACCGCCTAGGGAATTAAGAAGTCATCTCCGTAAACATTTTGAGGAAATACTGCACCTGATAACTCAGCCGTATGAAGCAAAAAAACATAAGCTGGTCCTTGGTGAACTCAACAATCAGGCGTCGGACCTCTATGGCAAGAATTGTTCGGGAAAGGATGCCACCCTGTGGCACCCCTTGTTTAATTCTTCTTGGTTTTGATGTTGCGTTTCTAAATTGCAGCAGGGGGGAGGGTAGACCCTTCCAGGTCTTGCAGTAGCGTGCCGTGGTTGACGGTATCAAAAGCGTTTGATAGGTCTAGCGCAACGAGTACTGTCCTGTGGTGGAGGTTTTGATTTAAACCGCAATTTATCTGGGTACTAATGGCATTTAGCGCGGTTGTTGTGCTATGAAGTTTTCTAAAGCCATGATGATGACAGGCTAGCTGCAAATTTGCTTTGAAATAGGGGAGCGTATTGGCGATATAAATCTCCTATGTTAGCTGGAATCCGCCTCGGCTTGCTTTATTCCCGCCGGAAGAATTCTTAATCCCTTCGTGATATGGAGTAATATACTCGAATATAATAAAAGCTTCCTCAAAGAGTAATAAGCTGAAAGATCAAGCGCAAGAAATCACAGTGCATCAAAAATAATAATAAATCAGCAAATTTGTTATTTCGTTGGAAAAATAAGTCTGGGGTGAGATTCTCTTTCATAGATCGCTGATAAGCTACATAGAGGGTTTATTTGGCTAAAACTATTAGTTAGGAAGTTAAAACGTTTTGTACGTCCAATAATAATATATGATAAAGAAAAGACATAAAACCGTTTTCACACGTATACCAATCTCTATTCACAAATACTCGCATACTAACATATGTACTACATACATACTACTATAATAAACTATTTATGTACATTAGGGTGGGTCTATTTGTATGGACGAAAGTTAACCGATATCGCGCCATCGATTTTTCGATAGGATTTGGGTTCAGGAAAAAAGTTCCAATACGCATACCCAAAAAAATAATTTTCGAGCCAGCGAAATTTAAATTTTTTGACTTTTTTTCGACTTTGATTTTTAAGGTCTTTTAATGACCTACTAGAAAATTATCATATATTTTTTGAAAAAAAAAAAAAAAAATGTTATCGGACATTTTGGGACAGGGTATACATGAAAATTTGCAATCAAATGAAAATTTTTTAGTAGGTCATGAAAAATACCTTAAAAATCAAAGTCGAAAAAAGTCAGAACAAGTAAGGAAGGCTAAGTTCGGGTGTAACCGAACATTACATACTCAGCTGAGAGCTATGGAGACAAAATAAGGGAAAATCACCATGTAGGAAAATGAACCTAGGGAAACCCTGGAATGTGTTTGTATGACATGGGTATCAAATGGAAGGTATTAAAGAGTATTTTAAGAGGGAGTAGGCCATAGTTCTATGGGTGGACGCCATTTAGGGATATCGCCATAAAGGTGGACCAGGGGCGACTCTAGAATTTGTTTGTACGATATGGGTATCAAATGAAAGGTGTTAATGAGTATTTTAAAAGGGAGTGGCGGTAGTTGTATATGTGAAGGCGTTTTCGAGATATTGACCAAATGTGGACCAGGGTGACCCAGAACATCATCTGTCGGGTACCGCTAATTTATTTATATAGGTATGTAATACCACGAACAGTATTCATGCCAAGATTCCAAGGGCTTTTGATTTCGCCCTACAGAACTTTTTCATTTTGTTCTACTTAATATGGTAGGTGTCACATCCAGTTTGCAAAGTTTTTTTCTAAAGTTATATTTTGCGTCATAAACTGATCCAATTACCATGTTTCATCCCTTTTTTCGTATTTGGTATAGAATTATGGCATTTTTTCATTTTTCGTAACTTTCGATATGGAAAAAGTGGGCGTGGTCATAGTCGGATTTCGGCCATCTTTTACACCAATACAAAGTGAGTTCAGATAAATACGTGAACTGAGTTGAGTAAAGATATATCCGTTTTTGCTCAAGTTGGGCGGTGCCACGCCCATTGTCCAAAATTTCACTAATTTTCTATTCTGCGTCATAAGTTCAACTCACCTACCAAGTTCCATCGCTTTATCCGTCTTTGGTATTGAATTATCGCACTTTTTCGCACTTTTATTTTAAATAGCGATCTGAGATGAGTGCCCAGGAACCTACATACTCAATTTCATCAAGATACTTCAAAATTTACACAAATTATCGTGTTAATGGACAGACGGACGGACGGACGCACGGACGGACATAGCTCAATCAAATTTTTTTTCGGTACTGATGATTTTGATATATGGAAGTCTATATCTATCTCGATTCCTTTATACATGTACAACCAACCGTTATCCAACTAAAGTTAATATACTCTGTGAGCTCTGCTCAACTGAGTACAAAAATGAAATTTCGCAGGCTCGAAAATTATTTTTTTGGGTATGCGTAGTGGAACTTTTTTTCTTGAGCCCAAATCCTATTCAAAAATCGATGGCGCGATATCGGTTAATAAATCGACCCAGTCTAATGTACATATGTATATACAAAATTTACTGTTTTCAATACTTACGCACAAAAATGTTGCTCATCAATGTTGCGGGCAAACAAAAAACAATCACCAAAATATCAGCTATAGCCAGATTAACAATAAAATAATTTGTAACTGTACGCATACGTGGCGCCCGAAATACGACAGCAATAACAAAACTATTGCCAATCAAACCGACCAAAAATACGATGACATATGCAATACAATAAACAATTGTCATAACCAATGAATGACGATAGAGTACATCAAATTCATTCGCATCATATTCCCAATAAACGGTGGAATTATCATTTTCTGGAATCACTGCGATTGGCGTTGTTGAATATGCGATTGTTTCAGCTGCTGATGATATTGTGGTAGATGCTGGTAATGTTAGATCAGCCAATAGATTGGCATATATGCTCGTTAATGTTGCACTATTACTATTAACAGCCGAATTTTGCGGCATTGATTGCAATTGACCATCAAAATTAAAATTTAAAAAATCTTTGGGATTATTTGTAGCCGACTGCGCTGAGCCAGTGACTGTCGCTGTAGCAGTCGTCATTACAGATCCCAGCAAACTATCGACCACTAAATTATTTGGTGTTGGACTTATTCGTAATTTCATATCATTTCTGGTATAAAGAGAAGTAAGCGCGGACGCAGGTGATAGAAGTATGGTTGAGGAGTATGGTGTGAGGTTGTGATCAACAGCTGTCGATTCATTTGAAGTTTTGATTTGATATAAATCATTATTCATTTCGGTGAATTGTTCCGCATATTCGGGATTTAATAGTAAATCGAAAAAATTATTTGTTGTATTTTGTTGTTGTTGATCCACTAAGTGGTTTCCATTTGATATTGTTGTTGTTGCTGTTTGGATATTGTTGATTTCTTGTTGTTGTAGACTATTTCCAAGCATAGGTATTGCATTTTTCTGCTGTTTGTAGCTGTCATGATGATTCGTCGCTGTTGTAACAGTTCGATTGTCTAGAGATTTCAAAAAATTAGTGCCATTTAGTTGTTTGTACTTTTGTAGTTTCTGAATTATGTTTTGTGGATCGGCTGATGCTACCATCGTTAGGCAGGGCTGTGGGGAAAACATTAGAATAATTTCATACGATTAGTAGAAATATGCATGACAATGATATATGTATATTTAGGTGTGGAACATTATATAAAATAATAAATAAATATAAGGCGCGATAACCTCCGAAGAGATCTAAGGCCGAGCTTCTCTTCCAATTTGCGTCGTGCTCCTCTTGATTTTCCCTACAAATTGGCCGGACGGGACCTACATGATTTTATGCCGACTCCGAACGGCATCTGCAAGGCAGATGAGTTTTCACTGAGAGCTTTTCATGGCAGAAATACACCCGGAGCGCTTGCCAAACACTGCCGAGGGGCGACCCCGCTTAGAAAAATTTTCTTCTAATTGAAAAACCTTATTTCTAAAATTTTTGATGTTGCTTTGCCCGGGGTTTGAACCCAGGGCATCCGGTGTGGTAGGCGGAGCACGCCACCATCACACCACGATGGCCGCCATTGTTGGAACATTATATAGTATACTTTTATTGCTTTGGAACAGTTCCTAGCATATTCGGATCCTACATAAAATTTGATGAAAAAGGCGATTGCAAGTTAATTTCTATTCTGCGCGTGTACCCTGTAGGGAGTATCACTACTTCAAAACTGGTGCGGTTCTAGTGCATTCAGAACCTACTAGTAGTTCGCTCTCTATCTCTTTTACATGCTTTCACTGGGGGAATTTAACATGGCAATGTCCTAGACGGTGTAAATTGTTCGCGATGCATTACATTTTTTATGGTTCCGAGCTTAATACAAATTTCCACTTTAGAACTGGTTCTAGTGTACTAGTTTACACTTTTGATCCAACTCTTTAGCTGGTACTGCTTTGTTGGTTCCGAACCAGACCGAGAAAAAAAGCCCATCTCGAGTTTTGATGCAATGTTTCGAGTTCGCCGAAATTGCACTCTGAAGGACTAAGGCATTCTTAATATGAATTGACTCAAATGCAAGTTGCTTGTCATTGTATAAACAAGTCCCTTGCCAATTCGCCTACCACCATATGTACATGCTAAAGAGTTTACCTAAAGGAAAAGCTTCGAAGTCGAAACTCCTTAGGCTAGCATTAGTTTATCTAAATTAAAAAGCGGGAGGGGAATGGGAAGGGGACAAACTAGTGGGTTTAGTCGAAAGGTTGATGTATAGAAAGAGAGGAAGGTGTAAATCCAAAGGGCCTATGTGATACGGTGAGGAAGAAAAGCAGAACGTGCAAGAGCAAGATAAAAGAAAATGAAGAAAGAGCAGGTGAAGAGTGGAGAAAGTAGAAAATAAGTATATGTGCGCAGAGAGATGGAAATAATGGAATTGGTAGATGTGGAGGAGAGAGATGGAAACAGAACAAAGAGATGGAAAAAATGAAAAGTAGAAAGTTAAAAAAACCCAAAAAAAAGTAGAGTTGGGGAATTGAGGCATGGAGGAGGGGTGAAGAAGGAAGAATAAAAAAACGGATAGGAAAGGAAGAGAGAGGCGGATATTTATACGGTGAGGTAGAAAAAGAGGACGTACAAGGGCAAGGAAAATAAAATAAAGAAGGAGCAGGAGAGGAGTGGAGTGGAGAAGGAAGAAAGTATGTATACATACGCAGAAACGTGGAAATTTGGAGGAGAGAGTAAAACCGATGGGGAATGAACAAGAAAACCCGGGATAAGGTAAAGAAGATGGAAAGAAACAAGAAAATTAGCAAGAGGAAGAGCAATGACGAAACTATAAAGAATAGAAAGAAGTAGATAAGAAGAGATGAGGAGTGGAAAACTGTTTTTTTCTCTTCAAGTAAAAGATTGCACCCCAGCAAAGCGGGTAGTCTTATAATTAGAAACAGGAAATGTAGAATAACCTCTTCGACAAACTCAAAATAATTTTAAGGAAAGATGTCGACGGCCTTGTTTTCACCTTCTTGTGTCTAATTCACATTTCCCTAAAATTTAAAGAAGGAAGCTTTAAAGAATACCAAAACATTTCACCGCAGCGCACCCTATCTCAATTGATGGCTCACAAAGTTCGGTTAGAGTTACGCCGTATAATTTACTCGTCTTCAGCTCGTTTCATATTATCTGATATAATACATAAAAGCGATCGAACTTCTCAACAAAAGTGTTAGCCTTATCTTTAGGGCGAAATTCAACCAACTAAGATTTGTTTATATTTCCCGAAATTATAAGCAATAAGAGTTTTCTCTAGTTGCTTTATACTGAGATTTCACCTGTCCTTAAGCGACTTCGCAGATTAAGATACTCCTTGAATATTTTATTATGCTAAAAAAGGTATTAAAGAATTAAGATTACGCCATGATGCAGCTAATTTATGCCCCGCATGGCTAGATTCCCAGCGCTATATCAAATACTTCTTTCTATGCGTCCTTGAAGAAACTCAACTAATACGGCGAAGAATTTATTTTTGCCTACAAAGATGACATTTGGTTATTGACTTGAACATACATATTTACTTATAACAATTTTTATTTTTTTGTATTCAATTGCATAAACTTTTAATCATAAAATTTCAAATAAAATTAATTTTGTTATTGCCGAAGTGCATTTACCGTATTGCAGAGCCGATTATACAACGTTTACGGCCCGTAAAACAATTCAAGGACCTCACTGTTATATGTTTGTACTTTCAGCCACAAGACCTTGTACAGATATTCCAGTTAAGGTCATCGTGTGTAGATTACTATACGCAAACGTATACATACTTACAAACATACATATGTACATATTCTTATGAGTATATGAGTTCACTTATATTGAAATATTTTGTAGTATATACGCACGAATAACGGCATCGCCTAAAATATCATTATTATTTTTCTTTTTAGTTTTTTTGTCATTACACAAACAAATGCCCTTTACAATTTTTGTTTTGAAGGTTATAACTCGAAAATTTCACTTTTTCTCAAGGTTGAGGTGTGGTGTGCTGGAGGAGGGAGGCGGCAAATGTGGAGGTGTATTTATGAAATAATTATATTTGAAGTACA
This sequence comes from Eurosta solidaginis, assembly GCF_040869045.1. NCBI lineage: Eukaryota > Metazoa > Arthropoda > Insecta > Diptera > Tephritidae > Eurosta > Eurosta solidaginis. Next base: position 344,714,600 of record NC_090319.1, on the reverse strand, counting down.
GGTATGTTTATATGTATATGCAGACTTATGTTTGTATGTCTATGTCCAGGTGTTATATAAAAGTGAATTAATACAGTAAATTTGTTAGCATTCGTAATTTACCTTATCATGCTTATAAACATACTCATGCAAATACTTAAAAAGTTTAAGCATTGAAATGATGAAAAAATTACGAAATAAATAAATCTCTTTGGAATTTGTATACTTAAGCTCTTGATATAACAATTATGTCTAACAAAAACTGATACATATAAACCACAAAGGAATATTCCTAAAAACTTATTATTTATTGCAGACAAAATTTATTGCCGATATAAAAAAGTTCTTAAAATTCTAAGCTCTACAAATACTATATCACTAACAATAAAAAGAAAAAAAAAAATACATAAAAATGAAATAATGATATATACCCAGCTGTGAAATGCAATAAACAAAAATATAATGAAAAAGAATAAAATACAATATGATTAAATTAAATTAAATTGAATAAAACAAAATGAAATAAAATAAAATAAAACAAAATATAAAAAAATAAATGTAAGCCACGATAACCTCCGTAGAGATTTTACGCCGAGCTTCTCTTCCAATTTGCGTCGTGCTCCTTTTTAATTTTTCCTACAAATTGGCGGAACAGGACTTACTTGTTTTATGCCGACTCCGAGCGGCATGGCAGATGAGTTTTCACTGAGAGTTTTTCATGGCAGAAATACACTCGGAGTGCTTGCCAAATACTGCCGAGGGGCGACCCCGCTTAGAAAAATTTTGATGTTGCTTTTCCCGAGTCGTGAACCCTGTAACGTCGGTGTGGATGGCGGAACATGCAACCATCACACCACGATGCGTCGCGACGGCTGCCAAAACAAAATATAATAGAATAAAAAAAAAGAAATAAAGTAATATATAATTTAATAATATAAAATGATTCCAGGTTCGATTCGAGCTCAAGGCCAGAGCAATAATTTATATGATTTTGTACCTACTATTCCAAAAAACAATTTTTCAATTATAGAAAAATTAAAAAAAAAAAAATAATTATCATAGAAATGATTGTTTCGGCCTTGAACTCCAATATAACCTTTAATCCTTTATCAATGAGTCGATAAAACAAAAACAATTATTAAAATAAAATGAAAAAAATAAAAATTAAATAAAAAATTATTAATTTTTGATTTTGGCTATCGTTTTGTTAAGCCAGCTAGCAAAAACTGATTAAAAAATTATTAAATAAAATAAAATAATACAAAATTTAAATTAATTTATAATTTAATCGGGGATTAATAAATGTTTTCATACATTTAAAAAAGCAATACGGGCAATCCCCGATTAAATCATACAAATAGACAAAATTGGTTAATTCGTTGTAGTTCTATAAATAGAACAAAAACAGCAACAAATACCAAAGTTTCTTTGAAACCCGCCGTACCAAGCATAGCTTTAACACATAATTGCATACGAAGTATGCAATGTGTAAAAGATTAAAATATGCAAAAAGAAGGCAATTGGGAAAACTTTACAACAACTAAGGCATGACGTAGCCGAATGCGTTTGTAACCATTTCAAATATCGTATGAGTGCGGGTTCGACTCCCACTCGCGGGAGAAAAGGCTTTGAAGAGATTTACAAGGTATAATCGAAACAGCTGTCGCCTTGTCCGTCCTGATGTCACGTTGTTTAAAATTTTCCCAAATTATTAATTAAATTAATTTAGTTAAATAAAATAAAACAAAATAAAATAAAATAAAATAAATTAAATTAAAATAAAACAATATAAAATAAACTAAAATAAAATTAAAAAAAGTGAAATAAAGTAAAGTAAATAAAATAAAATAAATTAAAATAAATTTAAACAAAATAAAATATAATAGAAAAAAGAAATATTTATGTATCTTTGTTTAATGGTATGTTCAGCTTATACTTATATATAAGAATACATAATAATAATTTAGGAAACATAATTATTGAAATTCAATTATTATAAGCCGGTGTTAAGCTCATGAATTCTTAAATATAAGTATGAAAAAAGAAATAAATAAAATAAAATAAAAGAAAATAACATAAAAAAAAAAATAAAAAAAAAAAAAAAAAATAAAATAAATAAAAGAAAATAACATAAAATAAAATAAAATAAAATAACACACAATAAAATCATGTAAAATAAAATAAAACAAAATAAAAAAATTTAAATAAAATAAAATGAAAAAATATAATAAAATAATTAAAAATAAACTAAAATTAAATTAAAAAAGCAAAATAAAGTAAAGTAAAATAAATAAAATAAAATAAATTAAAATAAAATAAAATAAATTGAAAAAAAAAAATAGAAAAAAAATAAAAGAAAATAAAATAAAATAAAACAAAATAAAATAAAATAAAATAATATAAAATAAAATAAGATCGCGAGTTCGAATCGAGTTCAAGGCCTAACAATAATTATTTGATCATTATTATTGTTACAATACATTTGATTGAAAAAATTTCATTGCAAAAATTTTTAAATTAGAATAGAAGGAAGAAAACTTAAACAACTGGCAAAGCTAGTTCTATAGATAAATTTCAGGAACTGCTAAATTCCTTCAGCGGCAATGTTTAGGCGCCGCTGTTATAAGTATTCAGCTATCACAGCGGTTGTTTGTTTGTCTTTATTATTTCTACTTCTATCCGTTTTCTTGCCAATTGATATTCACAGCACTGCGACATCTGTTGCAGAATGGATGTGATAGTTGGAGTTGTTTCATGGCAGTGATGCTCGATTCGAACCCGCTATCTTACATATCAGTAGGCCGATATAACAAAAAACATTTTAAAATGACATAAAATAAAATTATAAAAAGTAAAATAAAGTAAAACAAAGGAAATAAAATAAAATCAATTAAATAAAACAAAATAAAATAAAATAAATTAAAATAAAATTCCATAAGATAAGACAAAACAAAACAAAATAATACAAAATAAAATAAAGTGAACTAAAATAAAACAAAACAAAATAAAATAAATTGAAAAAAAAAAAATAAAATAATATAAAACTTAACAAAATAAAATAATATAAACTAAAATAAAATTAAAAAAATTAAATAAATTTAAACTAAATAAAATTGAATAAAATAAATAAAATTAAATTAAGTTAAAACAAATAAGATAAAAAAAATAAAATAAAATAAAACAAAATTAAATAATATAAAATAAAAATAAATAAAATAAAATAAAATAGGATAAAATAAAAGAAATTAAAATAAAATAAGGTAGAATAAAAGAATAAAAGAAAATATAAGAAAAGAAAATAAAATTAAATACAAAAGAAAAAAAGTAAATGAAAAAATAAAAATAAAATAAAATAAAACAAAATAAAATAAAGTGAAATAAACAAAAAAAATAAAATAAAACAGAATAAATAAAACAAAACAATATAAGATAGAATAGAATAAAATAAAACAAATTAAATTGAAATAAAATAAAATAAAATGAAATACAAAAAAATAAAATAAAATGAAACAAGAAAAAAATAAAATAAAATGAAAAAAAAAAGAAAATGAACAAAAAAAAAAACAAAAGAAAAAAAATTTTATGAAATAAAATAAAATGAAATGAAATAAAATTTAAAAAAATATAAGATCAAATTAAACAAAATTAAAAATAAAAATAACAACAATTAAACAAAATTATATATATTATATAAAACAAAATTTAATTAACAAAAAAAATCAATATTTTTTAAATGCGGGGAGCGTTATTTCTCAATAAATGGAAGTGAAGATCGCTGATCTTCTATGCTTTGCAAAATAGAAATAACGCCCATTGTCTTTTAGCGCAGAAGTAATATGGCTGGCTGCAAATAACTTGCTTTCTTTAAAATTTTAACGCCTCTAATCAAGGATAGGTTTAGCTGGGTATATACAATTTTCCGAACCAACAGCAGATATTAGCTAAGGGGGAGTTAATTTCACTGACAGCATTGTTTTCGAAACACCACGAGAGACACCATAGCCGAGGCCATAAATATTGTTATAAAGGTTGAAAAGGCATGTCACCTAGCCAAGCCCACAGTCTTAGTGGTAACGTCAAAAATGGTTTGCAGTCCGTCAGATGGGAAGATATGAATTTTTCACTATTTAAAACTACTGACTACATGAAAGATCGTTGTTGTGTTGTGAATGAGTGGGGGAACACCTCAGGAATCCTCCGGTAGAACCTGCCCGAAAGCACGTTTCTTATCGCTTTCGCTGACGACTTGACAGTTGTCAGACCAGCACGGTGTGCCTGAAATTGGCTGACAGAGCTATGATTAAAAATGGTAAGATTCTTGGGCTCAACTTGGATCATATCGACGTATTTCCATGCCGAAGATTGGAAAGAAATTCTCGACTTCCGCCTAAAATTTGGTCCTAAACCTTCTTCGAAGGCGATAACTACACTGGAAAATTATGGAGGGTGTAAGGGATACTTGGCGACCTCGCCCGGATAGTGTGGAAATATGAAATGTGGCATGGGTAGCAGATACGTTTTCCAGTAGAGTGCTCATATTGCGGTACCATTCCTTATGGGTAGACCGTCAATATAAGAAGTGTGATCCTGCACTTAGCTGACGTTGTTTTAACTTTTTTAAAGTTACTCTCCGCGACACGATACAAGTATAGATAAAATTCGAATCTCGCATTGTACATCTTGGAGATTTTTTCTTAAATTTTTTGTTGAAAGGCCGTGGATATTGTTCTGTGTTTACTTCTATTAATTTTCGGGACCACCTTAAGTTATTTATGATATTATTTTGGTAGAAATAAAAAACCGAGGCTTTTTTGTTTGATTTGGGATGATTTAGGAATTAGTTTGAAAGCTTCTTTTGTAAAAAGCTTTGCAAAGTTTTTCAAGCTTCAAGCTTCGCAGTTTCAGGGTATTTGATATGAGATTAGTTTGATTCGCATATTAAGTTTAAGGCGTTATATATATTGAGACTTGTTCAACATTAGCTCGGAATATTTTTGGGACGGTTTTAGAAGTAAAACTCGTGGATTATATTGGATAATTTTTCAGCATGATTGTGAACCACATGGAGATAGCTGGTGGTCATGGAAATGTTTTCGAGAATATTTCGAAACTGTTTTACGGAGTAATTCGATATATTAAGAACATCATGCAAATATTTCATTAAGATTGAAATTTAGCTGAAGTCTCAGTAACTTCAATTCGGGATAGGTTCGCATGCTTACCAGTATGTTTTCGAGTTAAGTTTGGAATATTTTCAAGATGATTTCTGGACCATTTAGAGCTTAGTTTTGGAATTATTTCTGAGCCACTTCTATGAAGTTGTTTGGATAAATTTTTAATATCGTCGTCGCTAGCCAGAAGCTTGAATGTGCAAATTTTCTGATTTTATGTGAGAAGCTTCGTTATATCACCCCTTAGATTCTTTAGGTTCTACCTAAATCTACAGCTTCCTACCTTACATCGATATAAATATTAAAATTTGTTTAAAGTTTTTTTTGGGATACTTACATTTTTGATAATTTGTTATAATTTAATGAGCTCAATAGCCAGATGGATAAATATTAATTTCCATTTTTCATCATTTTAATTCTAGTATCCTGAAATTTTTATGCTTGTTTAATTGATGATTCCATTGAACAAATTTATAGATAAAACAATACTGATTACAATCCACTCACAGCGTGGTATACTAAGCGACCGTAATGAAAGTCGCTGAAGCAATAAAAGTAAAATTCCGTAGCATAGCAGACAACACGGCGACAATGTACACAATTTTTTTGGTATACATATAAAGGCTTTGTAATTGTATCGTTCTCTATTAGTACAAACAACCGTTACGTTTGAGTGCGTAGATGGTCACTGCTGCTGCTTTGGAGTATTGTTGTGTTGCCACACATGATAAGGACTCTTGTGCGTTAATAGGGCAATGTCTTTCAAGTGACAGAATGGAGTGCCAGTGAGTGAGTGAGTGAATGGATTCTTTCATTGACAAGGAACACTGTTTTCCGCAGTTTAGTTGGGCTTGATGGAAATTTATAATGCTCAATTCTCGTATAAGAATTGTAGGTTTTGTGGCTATTAATTTTTTAGAGCCTTTTTCAGTTTTCGTGTTTTTTTTTTACTTTTATGGTTTCCATTGTCGCCGTTGGCTTAAGTTTTGACAAGCCTCATGGCTAGAAACGAAATATAAATGACACAATCGGTGGTAACATAAAAATATTTACATATATAAGTAATTGTGTATATTAGACCGTATAAGATAAAAGGTTTATTCTATATACAACATTGATAAGAATGCTTTAATGACCTAGATGATAAAGTCCATGTCACGAAGAAAGATCCCTAACCAAGCCGCAGCCAACTTATCCGCAATATCCACCGTATATATGTTCCACATGACATTCAATGCCAAGGTAGTTGTTGTTCTAAAATCGTCACTGATACCAAACATTGCTGTACGTTGTACTGACACTAACATTTTGGTTGTACTCGCCGTGCTAAGTGTGACCCATCATACCACTATCCCAAAGCACCTATGTACATAGTTTGACTGCCATAAAGTCAGTGTCCTACCCTAGGGGAGAGTCCCCATTCTTACCGATTTCCCCGCGGCAGCAATACAAGGCAACCGAGGCCTTCTTTTGCCTATCTCAGAACTTTGCTTCATGACATCTTACTGTCCAATATAGTCCCCAGATATGTAATCATATCTGAATTTACCAACGGTATTTCCCAAATCGAGGTTATTCTGAAACGGGAATCTTGTACTTTATCAGCCTTTTGTTTCCATGGTGGATTGGGCTGGCAATCAAGCCCACCTAGTCACCGAATCCAGATAGCCCTGCAAACTATCGCACAGGGTATCCAGAAATTAATTTCGGACAATCGGACTCGGTATCTACACCAGAAGTCTGTTAATTTCCACAACCCTTGCTCCCTATTGCGCATGCTAGGATGCTGAGATTAATAAGCTGTTCCAATATTTTTAGGTGAGACAACCAGAGACTGACTGATCTGAAGTCCGTATGTGATACGTGAGAGCACATACCGGCCTTTGGAATAAAAGTAACATTGACCTCGTACCAAACTGCGGCATGATCGTCGCCTGACTTTCAATATATTGTAACGAATTTAGAAAAATTCCGCTTATTCCAAACCTTCTGCCAACTGTTGAATAAATAACTCCAGTTTTCAATAATGCAAAATGGTCTTTAATAGACTACCTTGAGGTACTTCACAATAACACCTATACTTCACATCCAATAGCGTGTTTAAATCAAACTGATTAGTTATGCTTCAGCTTGTGCTGCTTTTATACTCTCGGTTTCCTCGTTCACCCATTTATCCTAAGGTCTAGTAATTTCGTGAACTTCATGCTTGCTTAGCAGCTACATACATGTATATTTGTAGTTTGTATCCATATGGGTGTGTATATGTGAGTACTACTTCCGCTGATGATGATATGCGTTTGTGAGTATGTCTCTGCTGCCTTGGTATGTGTGTACATGATGACTGCTTTGTTTACGTACATACGAGTGGCTGTTTAGTATCGGCTTAGTGATGGTAGTATCGCTTAGTGATGATAATATTCGTCACAATATATACTGATGCGACTGCAGCTGAAGCATTCTTCCTCCAAAATTTATTATTTCTTCTTTCTTCACGGCTACAATTTCCACCTTAAAGACACTGCACTGATCTTGCAGTCTGTAGGAAATAATTATTTCTGAGAGGCCACAGCATACCCGATCCCTCTCATAACTTTGGCAACATAGGTATACACGTGTATAGCATGTTCTGCCATTTCCGCACCCTTGCGCCAACCCTCCGGCTCTATTGTGGCCCAGAACCTCTTTCGAAGCTAATGGTGCTATTCTGTGTGGCCATACGACCTGCAATCAAGCTGCCACTAGGTCTTAAGCCTTGCTGCAGTTGCTAGCGCTATATTTTGGTCCATTAGGTCTGCCGGTGAAGTTTTAACCCTAAATAGATCGAAAATGTAGCTCTGGTAGCTTTGAGACACTAATAGACACTCACACCTCTAGTATAGGCTTCGGCACTTATGATTACTATCGCAGCTGCGGATCTATGGATGAAGAGGAGGGCATTCATTACTTTCTATGTTAACCTCTTCTGTTTTGTAAATATTTCAAGAAACAAGAAAGGCCAATCCAGATTTCTCAAACGGTTTAATTACTGTACACACATGAATAAGAAGTATATATGTATGGACTTATACACATATACATATGTACTTATTATATCTACTAATAAAAACCTACATCATCATTGCTCTGCCTGACTGGACTTTATTCCATTTCTAATCCCACCATTGAAGCCTAATAAGTATGTAAATATGTTGGGAACTTTGGTGTTTGCGATTGTGGCAATAAGTACGTAGTTAGATAAATGGAGTGGAAAGAACTCGCGTTAAAACTAAAGTTAGACGTAAAGGGTACGTAGGCCATTTTTGAAGCTGACATTTTTTTGATGGTATGTATATGAAGAGACAATTAGAGTATTTATTAAACTAAAGGTTACGCCATTGGTAAATTTTTAGTAAGCATTCAAGTTAATAGTTTTATATACAATGAGGGTAAAAGTTGAGTGCGGACATTGGAATCACGAAATAAATGCGTATTTTTCAAGGCTACTTATAACATTCAGTTCCTTCTATGATTTCCGCCCAACTGTGCGGACAATTTCCTACAACACATTTTAAACACTGACTAACGTCAGTTAGATCTTGTGTTTACTACCTTGTAGGAGCGTCTTCTTTGATGCGCATTAAATGTTCTCTCCCGGCTTAGAGGTTATGCGCTGAGTTTTGGCGACTCGCATCGTAAAAACATTCACCAGTGTGCAATGAAACAAAAGGTTGTGATGAGACCGATGCCGTCTGATGATGGCTATGACGTTTAAGGATACGAAAGAAGAGAAAAGTTAAGAAAAGGTGTTTAAGAGATTGCGCCGACAATCACTTTCGCTCACGCCTATGGATGATCATCTCGCCCCGGAGTCCATCAGAAGAAGTTCTTCAAAACCGACGGACCGACCCTTTAGTGATAAGATTGACTTTGTCAGTTTAAACTAACAATGATTACATATAATCTTAGAAATTTTGCATCCCTGAACTTTTTTCCACACCTTTATCGCCTGGTAGAACACGCACAACTCTTGTAACCTAAAAATCACATTGAATCTGTCCAACTCGTCGAATACGTCAAATGTTGGGTTATCCCTTGCGCACTGTTACTATCCATCCTATTATTACCAGCTATGCCCATATAACTGGGAGCCAGCCAAGTATCATCATGAAGTGGATGTAAGTAACTCCCTATATTATTTCTCTTTAAAGCTACTCTAGTAAGATTAGAGTCTATCTGGAGGTCAAATTATTTTTTCGAAAAATGAAATGTATTTGAAATAGCTACATATTAATTAGAGTGGGTCGATTTGTATGGACGAAAGAAAGTTAACCGATATCGCGCATCGATTTTTCGATAGGATTTGGGCTCAGGAAAAAAGTTCCACTACGCATACCCAAAAATAATAATTTTTGAGCTGCGAAATTTAATTTTTTTACTTGTTTTCCACTTTGATTTTTAAGGTTTTTTTCATGACCTACTAAAAAATTTTCATACGTATACCCTGTCGGACCCAAAAGTTAGAGCTTACGATTTCTTCTCGAACACAAGCGAAATTTTCGAGACTCGAGAACTCGACTTCTCGCGAGATTCTCGTGTCTCGAAGTACTCGTAAATCTCGCGAGCTTCTCGGCATAAACTTAATTGGTTATGGACAGTATTTCTAAACTTGGTTCTTTTTACTTGTGATCTTTTTTTGATTATATTTCTTTTTCAATGACATTTAACTCAAAATATATTTCTTATACATATAATTTTGTTCACAATATTTTATTTTTTTAACGAGACATCGAGAATACGGCTTCTCGCGAGATTCTCGAATTTCGAAATACTCGTAATACTTGCGAGCTTCTCGGCTTTCAATTCAGTCGCTGCATTGGCAGTATTCTATATATTTCGGTGTGTTTTGGTTGTGGTTCTGTGGAAATTTTCGCTTGTGCTCCAAAAGGAATCGTAAGCTCTATATAAAACAGCCAACGAATAGATTTAATTGAATGTCGATAAGCTCGCGAGCCTGACGAGCTTTAAGAGTAATTCGAGATGCGAGAATCTCGCGAGAAGGCGAGACTCACGAGAAATGTCTTCTCGAACAAGTTCGAAAAATCGCAAGCTCTACCAAAAATGTCCGCTAACAACGTTGTGGACAACAGTTTTTTGATAAAAAAATTTTTTTTTTCAAATGAAACATTTTTTGAGTAGGTCATGAAAAAAACCTTGAAAATCAAAGTCGAAAAAAGTCAAACAACTGAAATTTCGCAGGCTCCAAATTTATTATTTTTTTGGGTATGCCTAGTGGAACATTTTTTTTTTTCCTGAGCCCAAATCCTATCGGAAAGTCGATGGCGCGATATTGGTTAATAAATCGGCCCAGTCTAATATATGGGGTATTCCATCCCATTTTGACCAATTTTGAACCCGACCCCTTTAGAATTGGCTGAAAGTTTTTTTTCTTTTTCTAGCTTACGAAAGACGTTTTTCAGAATTTTTTCAAATTTTTTCATCCAACTCAAAAAAAGTTATGAATTTAAAAAAAAACACCGTTTTTGCTTTCAAAATGCTATAACTTTTTCAAAAATTTACCGCTTGGGATCTTTTTTTTTTTTAAATTTGTTTCGGAAAAAATACAAAAAAATGTTTAAAGTTTTTTTTTATTTTAATTTTTCAGTTTTTTTTTCAATTAAATAAAAAAAAAAAATATAAAAAAAATCGACCCACTCCAGGATTAGTGGGTATGATTGCAGAATTAATTGAAGTTTTTTATGAGAAAAAAAATGGCGAAATTCGAAAAATCTCGAAAAGATGAAAAATTAAAAAAAAACTTTAAAATTTTTTATGTATTTTTTCCGAAAAGTACATTTAAAAACAAATTTAAAAAAAAAAGATCCCAAACGGTAAATTTTTGAAAAAGTTATAGCATTTTGAAAGTAAAAACGGTGTTTTTTTTAAAAATTCATAACATTTTTTGAGTTGGAAGAAAAAATTTGAAAAAATTCTGAAAAACGTCTTTCGTAAGCTAGAAAAAGAAGAAAAACTTTCAGTAAATTCTAAAGGGGTCGGGTTCAAAATTGGTCGAAATGGGATGGAATACCCTATATATAGTTATATCTTATGATGAAAACTTACTCCACTCACTCCTACTCCCCCCTTCCCCTCTCATATATCCTACTTTTCTCTCCGTTTTTCGTCCACTTACGCTTTCTCATATTCTTACTCCATATCCTCCTCTACCCTTAACTCCTTTCATTCTCTCTCTTCCCTATCACTCAATCTTTTTTCTCCCCTACATTTCATTCAGCCTCTGGTTTTCTCTAAGCGTAAACCAGCACTGCATAGCCTTGTTGAAAAATTTAATTATTTAATTAAACATATTTTTGTTAAAATTACTTCTAAACAATATTCTAATATTATTCTCTGGCAGACATGTGTAATTTTGGGAATTTAAACAGAAAAGTCGGCCCAGTAGGTCAGATGTTTTGCTTTAAGAAATACTTTTGCATAAAATATTTTACAGTGATTTGACAGCTTTTAGGATCTCTTTTTTCTGGATCAGCATAAAATAAAGTTTACACATTTCATTTTAAGATGCATTTCGGCGAGAACACGCAAGATCATGTATGTTTGCGCTATGTTGCTCAAGGCCTTAAATTTTGTAACAGCATGTTGTCGTTAAGGCGGTTTTTAAGAACCTCATAGAAAATTATGGGCGCGATTACGACAATTATTGCCGTAAATATCCAAGAAGAGGGCGAGACCCATAGGTCTCTTTTCTTCCAAATCAATCTTTGTAAATACCTCATGTACTCCATAACCGCCAAATTCGAAAACCAATTGTAAGCCCTAGTTACTACTTGTAGCCCTAGGCTTTACGTAACCCTATACATACTTTATACATTAACGTGTGCACAGACTTTCTTTTCCCATGTTCGACTTTAGACTCACATTTATTAGCTATTCAAGGGTTCTGAGTATAAAAGATGTAAGGTTTAGGTTCTGGAGCTTTTCAGAAGACTACTTGTTTCTATTTCTTTGTAATCTGACCATGTGGATCTTGATAGTGCAAAACCCGTGGTAATCTTCTACATTGGCTGCGCTTTGTTCACGGTGTACCTACTTCCACGACACTTTTTCCTTCTTTCCTTCTCAGCCATCTAATTTCCCTCGATTCAGTAAACTTAGCTAAAAAATGCCTGCATCCACCTACCAGCTTGGAACTAGTATGTAGCGCTGCTAGTTTTTTTTATTATAGTCGGGCTTGAGATATTTGCAGACTTGCCAAATCGCGAGGACTCCTGCTCGAGGAGTGTTTAGGTTCCAGGTAGTTTTCCGCCCTTTAACCTGGGTCCATCTTAAAGTCGTCGGTGCAGTACCCTGTTGCCAGCTGTGATTGTGTCACTTTTGCAATCCTTCCTGCTAGGAAATATTGTATCAATGCTGGTATCAAATTTCTGTTTGCGAGGATAATAATCTTTTTCGGCTCTAATAGTGCCCGCCGAAAGTAAAATAAATATTTTTTCTTTCTTTATCAGTGCTTGCGCTGTTTTTTTTCTTTATATCACTTTTAACAAATATAGCTGTTTCGAGGTCTGTGCAGACATTTTTCCATATATTTTCTCCAAGATTTTGTAGCCTGATAGTCTTCTTAACCTGCTTTTCAAGAAGACTAAGCTCCTTAACGCACCATGGTGGCCTTGCCCTGCTTCTATGGATTTATTTAGTATGTAGGCTTTATGTTTATGTTTTCTATGAGGAAAGTAATAAAATTTAAACAATTTTGATTGTTTTACATATTTAAGATTAATATAATAAAAACAAGTAAGGAAAGTTAAGTTCGGGTGTAACCGAACATTACATACTCAGCTGAGAGATAAAATAAGGGAAAATCACCATATAGGAAAATGAACCTAGGAATGTGTTTGTATGACATGGGTATCAAATGGAAGGTATTAAAGAGTATTTTAAAAGGCAGTGGGCCATAGAGGTGGACGCCATTTAGGGATATCGCCATAAAGGTGGACCAGGGATGACTCTAGAATGTGTTTGTACGATATTGGTATCAAATGAAAGATGTTGATGAGTATTTTAAATGGGAGTGGGCCTTAGTTCTATAGGTGGACGCCTTTTCGAGATATCGCCATAAAGGTGGACCAGAAGTGACTCTATAATTTGTTTGTACAATAAGGATATCAAATGAAAGGTGTTAAGGAGAATTTTAAAAGGGAGTGGGCCTTAGTTCACTAGGTGGATGCCTTTTCGAGATATCGCCAAAAAGGTGGACCAAGGGTGACTGTAGAATGTGTTTGTACGAAGTGGGTATCAAACTAAAGGTATTAATGAAGGTTTTGAAAGGAAGTGGCCCTTATATGTGAAGGCGTCAATAAAGCAATCCAATCAACATTTTTCATCTCTTTTTTCGTATTTGGTATAGAATTATGAAATTTTTTTCATTTTTGGAAATTTTCTATATCGAAAAAGTAGGCGTGGTTATAGTCGGATTTCGCCCATTTTTAACACCAAGATAAATTGAGTTCAGATAAGTACGCGAACTTAGTTTAGTAAAGATATATCGATTTTTGCTCAAGTTATTGTGTTAACGGCCGAGCGGAAGGTCAGACGGTCGACTGTGTATAAAAACTGGGTTTGGCTTCAACCGATTTCGCCCATTTTCAGAGAAAACTGTTATCGTCATAGAAGCTTTGCCCTTACCAAATTTCATAAGGATTGGTAAATTTTTGTTCGACTTATTTTATTAAAAGTATTCTAAACAAGTTAAATGAAAAAGGGCGGAGCCACGCCCATTTTGAAATTTTCTTTTATATTTGTATTTTGTTGCACTATATCATTACTGGAGTTGAATGTTGACATAATTTACTAATATAATGTAAAGATATTGAATTTTTTCATAAAATTTGACTTTAAAAAAATTTTTTTTTTAAAGTGGGCGTGTTCTTCATCCGATTGTGCTAATTTTTATTAGGCAGACATATAGTAATAGGGGTAATGTTCGTGCCAAATTTCATCATGATATCTTCAACGACTGTCAAATTACAGCTTGCAAAACTTTGAAATTATCTTCTTTCAAAAGTGGGCGGTGCCACGCCCATTCATCAAAATTTTACTAATTTTCTATTTTGTGTCATAAGTTCAACCCACGTACCAAGTTTCATCGCTTTATCCGACTTTGGTAATGAATTATCGCCCTTTTTCGATTTTTCGAAATTTTCGATATCGCAAAAGTGGGCGTGGTTATAGTCCGATATCGTTCATTTTAAAAAGCGATCTGAGATGAGTGCCCGGTAATCTACATACCAAATTTCATCAAGATATCTCAAAACTTACTCAAGTTATCGTGTTAACGGGCAGACGGACGGACGGACGGACGGACATGGCTCAATCAAATTTTTTTTCGATACTGATGATTTTGATGTATAGAAGTCTATATCTATCTCGATTCCTTTATACCTGTACAACCAACCGTTATACAATCAAAGTTAATATACTCTGTGAGCTCTGCTCAACTGAGTATAAAAATGTAATAGTTTTGATGCATATATGTACATATACATGATCATTGGGGTGAGCAAAAAAAATATATCAATTTACTCTTCTTGGTATTGTGAAAATAAAGTTCAGGGCATCCAAAACAATATCCTGTAAAAATTTTTCTTTTTATTTGAGTGTTTATAGGTGCGTCATCGCGACTTTAGGTTTTCCATGCGAATCGTATAGTGAGTCACAAACAATTTGAGGTTGCAATTTAAGTTCGAATAACTACTAAACGAGTCAACTTAGCAAAAAATATTTCAAGATCTTTATTTTTGTAGACCTTTAAATTTTCTATAAATATATGTACAGCTAGTAGTTTCTTACTTGGAGTAAGAGCTGTGGTACTACTTTAGAACTCTCCAAATCACATACCCAAGCATTTCTGAAGACTTCATACATTTCATGAATGGGACTTAACAATAATATTATTTCATTCGTAATCTCCAACTAATCGGCTGTATAAGGTTAGAAATATATAGTGTACAGATGTACATACCTAAGCGATTTTTAAGATAAATATAAAATAAAAATGATACTTACTTACTTACTTAATTGGCGCTTAACCGTCTAAACGGTTATGGCCGTCCAACAAGGCGCACCAGTCGCTCCTTCGCTCCGCCAACCGGCGCCAATTGGTCACACCAAGGGAGTTTAAATCGTTTTCCACCTGGTCCTTCCAACGGAGTGGGGGCCGCCCTCTACCTCTGCTTCCATAGGCGGGTTCCGAAAGAAACACTTTCTTGGCCGGAGCATCATCTTTCATTCGCATAACATGGCCTAGCCAACGCAGCCGCTGCGTTTTAATTCGCTGGACTATGTTGATGTCTGCGTATAGCTCGTACAGCTCATCATTAAATCTTCTTCGGTACTCGCCATCGCCAACGCGTAGAGGTCCATAAATCTTTCGAAGAACTTTTCTCTCGAACACTCCCAAAGCCGCTTCATCTGCTGTTGTCATGGTCCATGCTTCTGCCCCATATAGCAGGACGGGTACGATAAGTGACTTGTAGAGTATGATTTTCGTTCGCCGAGAGAGGACTTTACTTTTCAATTGCCTACCTAGTCCAAAGTAGCATTTATTGGCAAGATTGATTCTTCGCTGGATTTCAGTGCTGATGTTGTTGCTAATGTTGATGCTGGTTCCCAAATAAACGAAGTCTTTTACTATTTCGAAATTATGGCTGCCAACAGTAGCGTGGTTGCCAAGGCGCATATGCGCTGACTCTTTGCTCGATGACAGCAGGTACTTCGTTTTGTCCTCATTCACCATCAAACCCATCTTTACCGCTTCTTTTTCCAGCTTGGAGTAAGCAGAACTAACAGCGCGGGTGTTTAGGCCGATGATATCAATGATACGCTTCTCTAAAATTCATCCCCGGATCTTGTAATCTGAGCTGCACACGATCCATCCTCCTTAAGATTTCATACCAGAAATGAATTAATGTTATGAAACTAAAATTTTGTATATTTTGCACATAATTTTAGCTTCGCTTTTGGTGTCACTTGTGGTGTTATGTCCTCTGGTAATTGGTTTAAGTGTTCTACTACATCCTCTAGCCCATCGACGATAACGCTAACTGCTTGTACTCTGGCGCTCCATCGTGATTTCTTAATAATTCCCATAGTAACGTTAAACGTGAGAAAAAAGATATATGCTTTCAATCATTCCACAACTTGTCGCAAGTGTTGCGGATATTTCCAAGCATTTTTTAGTATAGAAAATTTTTTCCAGAAATCAGTTATAATAAAAATTCAAATTATCCAGGAAGTTCTGCGGACCATTTGGCACCCCCTGTGAGTAGCGCCCGGGGCATGATACCCCTCTTTCCCCCTCCTCACTATTCCACGGACATGGCTAAATCCACTCAAATCTTCATCCTGATCATTTCGGTATACTTATTCGTGGGTCTACCTCTTTTCCTTTAAGGACTTACATTTTTGAGATTAATGACAAAATTAATATACCATTTCATTTTCATGAAAGATAAAAAAAATTTGATGTTTTCGCAGGCTATTTTTTTGTATATTCTGAACAATGGTTTCACTTCTGTACTAAATGGGGAAAAAATATAAAATTTTTTTTTGTCCCATCCTAATACACTTGTTAAAATTTTCCATATCGATGATGTTTAAGGCCATACTTCTATTCGAATATTTGATGCATTATTTTTTTTTATTTCATTCACACGAACTGGAGCGACCTCGAGTCGGCATCTGTCAAGGATGACAGATGTTATATACTGCGCCTTTTTTTTGTGGTAATAATTCACTACGAAGGTTTGCCGATGTCTGCTGAAGGTCAAACAATGTTTGAAAAACAAAAATAACATATTTCAAGACATTTTTTTAATAAAAAATGCATGTTAGTGCAGAGTGGATTTTAAACTACAAAAGCTGATATGAAAATGAAAAAAAAAATTTTAAATGCAAAAAATAAAATTTGCATGCCGCAAAGTAGGTACCATCTTTGCCTATATTCTATTTCATGCAAATGTATGTACGTTCAGTATATACATATATCCCCCATCCCCCAATCCCCCCATCCAACTACACACATTTTCTTATCATCTCTACACATCTCAAACATTTTCCTTTTCGTATATGAAATGTTTACTAATCTTTCCTTTTTATTACTTCTTTATGCTTCCATGATTTTGATACACTCATTCCATTTCATTCATTCATTCAATTCATTGTCCCCAAATCTAATTGCTTACTTGCAAGTTTTGTTGCCTTAGCGTATTTCAAAATCCCATCAATGTTTAATTGCTTCCACATTTACATAACAAAATTCCAAACTTAATCTATGCAATAATGAATTGAAATTCAAATTAAAATCCAAACTCAAATTTAAACTCAAATTCAACTGTGTTATCTTTCTATGCCATTACCGTTAGTTGCTGCTGCTCGAAAAATGTCTTGCTTTAATAGCAACTTTAAGCACAGCTTTGTTGCTGTTGTAGTCGTTGTTGTTATTATCCTTGTCTTTGTTAAACACCAGCACAGCCCAACACAACACAACACCAATAGTAATTACTTTTATTATGTTGCTACACTATGTTTGTATGTAAAATTATGTTGCATGCAACTTTCTATGCTTCCTTAACACAATTTCCTTATTATGAATGGCATTTGGTTCAATTCGTTCGCCTGCTCACTAATGACTTCCACTACACACAAACAAAATACAAATAAATATTTATGCTCTGGCTTAATTGTGTGTACGTTATGACTTTTTATTATTTTTATCTTTAATCTAATTTTTTTTTTAAATTACCGTTGCCGCACTTTCGTTGTTAACGGTTTCGTGTTCAAAGCCATACTGTTGGCCAACTTTATGTGGCAGCATATTTCGTAGTCTAATTTCATGAGTTCCTTTACTACAAACACATACGTATGTGTGTGAGTGTGCATGTACTTGTATATATGAGTGTCCTTAGCGTGGCACAGTTTCGCCAACTGCAATCTGCTTCGTTTGGTTCGTATACGAAAATTTTGAAGCCCACTCCAACCACAGGCCACCCAAGCGAACAATAATAACAACTACTGATGTGTATGTATGTAGTGGTAATATGAGCGACGTACAGTGGGGTAAAGCATGCTAAAAACGCAGCACAAACTCACCCACGCTTCTGAGAGAAATACAACGAACAACGAGTGGTTCAGTTAGGTTGAAATGACCGGCCAATAAAGACCTCACATTAGGGCGGGTCGATTTAAAAATCGCTCATTGCTCTGTGAAAATCGTATTCTAGGGATCAAAATAATAAAATTTGCCGAAGGAACCATACCTCTAAAACGAATTCTGATGTCCCCCCTTTGGGTCGAACTTTTGGGTAGGGGAAATTTCAATTCTACCTGCTGTGTCTTGTGGTGGCTTAAAAAAACAACACAAGCAATTTTACGATCTGCAATTGTGCCACAGTGATACCTTCATTTTTTAAAACGGTTGAATAAAAAACCCACACAACTATGTTTACGACATGCAAATGCATCACAGTGATACCTTGGTTTTAAAAGAGGGTTGTAAAAGCGCTAATTTCTAATAATTTTTTTTAATTTCTTTTCTATTACTAAGTTAAATTCATTTTTTCATTTACATATGTTCTGACTAAATAAATTTCTAAAGAGAAAAATAAACTCCAAAAAGAAAAAACATAGGCATTTCAAAGTGGGATTTTTCAAAATTTGCCCCTACGACCCAAAGGGGGGGGGGGGACATCAGAATTCGTTTTAGAGGTATGGTTCCTTCTGCAAAGTTTCTTATTTTCATCCCTAGAATATGATTCTCACAGAGCAATGGGAGTTTTTTTTGCCTCCCCACATATCGACCCGGCCTACTTCACATAGACTGAATGTGGTGCTGAGGGTTGTAAAAGCGCTAATTTCTAATAATTTTTTTTAATTTCTTTTCTATTACTAAGTTAAATTCATTTTTTCATTTACATATGTTCTGACTAAATAAATTTCTAAAGAGAAAAATAAACTCCAAAAAGAAAAAACATAGGCATTTCAAAGTGGGATTTTTCAAAATTTGCCCCTACGACCCAAAGGGGGGGGGGGGGGGGACATCAGAATTCGTTTTAGAGGTATGGTTCCTTCTGCAAAGTTTCTTATTTTCATCCCTAGAATATGATTCTCACAGAGCAATGGGAGTTTTTTTTGCCTCCCCACATATCGACCCGGCCTACCTCACATAGACTGAATGTGTCCATAGTGTTACCAGTATTGGTTTGATGAACAAACGATAAAATTCCAATTAGGCACCAGGACCTATGTTACAGAAAAACTCCGCGCTCTTGGCAATTACTAGCAGTTTTCTACGAACCTAGCTTAATTGCTGCCTCGAGATCTGGCAACTCAGCCGCCCCTAGTACCTGGAGTCTTTACCTCGCGAACGCAGGTCATCAACAAAGAAAATGCTCAGGCGTATCTTCCTGCAGCTCACACTTCCAAAATCTGCTGTTACTGACGAGGCCTAACTTATAAACATGTGACATGAGCCTTAAGTCTTGTCTCTTTAGAGTATAAAGGGAAGCTCACGTATGTATTTATATCCGCTTTTATCATTGATTTTAAGTTGGCGTGCAAAATTACCTGTTAAATGTCCAGGAGCAAAAAGATCTTACCTCTGTGGCGGAATAAAATCCTATGAGATTTAAGGTCAAACCCAAGCTGCAATCGTGTTAACTTTTAAATTGACAGTTAAGTAGCAATTAAGGCAATAATCTCGCATAGCACAGCATCTAAATGCGTGTTAGAGTGTAAGCAGTCCTTGGAGAGAATCGGGACAGGGAGAAGCATACATCTATATTGGGTCCCAGGGCATATGGGAATAGATGGGAATGAAAAAGCGGATGAACTAGCTAAAAAGGGCGCATCCCTTGAAGCTTGCTCCGTAGACGTCCCAATTAGACTGGGTAAAATTAAGCGAAGGCGAGAGGTGCACATGATCGACCAAGCAGGAAAGGCGTGGGTTCAAGCGCGGGGCTGTAAAGTGTCGAAAATTATGTGCAGGTCTTACAACCTTAGACTAACAAAGTTGCTTCTATCATTAAAAAGAGAGGACTGTAGACTCATGACGGGTATTCTGACTGGACACTGCCTTCTGGTGTCACATGCCTTTAAATTA
Organism: Eurosta solidaginis; assembly: GCF_040869045.1. Lineage (NCBI taxonomy): Eukaryota > Metazoa > Arthropoda > Insecta > Diptera > Tephritidae > Eurosta > Eurosta solidaginis. Next base: position 344,694,299 of record NC_090319.1, on the reverse strand, counting down.
GGCTTGATCAGTGATAACAGATGTAGGAATTGCGGGCTGGAGGAGGAAACGATCGAGCACGTTCTGTGCTCTTGCCCAGCGCTTGCCATGCTAAGACTCCAGCTATTAGAAGTGATACAGCTGTCAGATCTAGAAGCAGCAAGTGGCTTAAATCCTAGGCAGCTTCTAGTATTTGCCAAGAGGACGGAGTTATTTTATAACACAGGTCCTGGTTTTTGATAGGGGTTTTCAGTTTGGTTGTTAAAACAAACTTCTGGTAACACTACGGACTTATTCAGTATATGTGAGCTCCTCATGGGCCGGCCAGTACAACCTAACCTAACCTAACCTAAGGTCAAACCTCAGGAGGCCTTTGGTTGACTGTTGCCTTGCATGGCGGAGACAAAACCCAGACAGTAATATTTTGACTCATCGAAGTAAAAATTTTGTCAAGTACCCTAATGTAGTATGAGCGGGATCAGCTGATACACTTGACATCCCTATGATGCTCACTTTCCAGCCCAACACAGGGTTGTAGCACGTACCTCCAGCAGAAACTGTACGTCAGAAAGCACCTGACGTATTAATTGAGAAGATATTAGCGAAGGTGAATATTGCCTGTGCAATAAATAGCTACTCGTCGTAAAAATCACTGTAGAGAGATGGTATTCTTACCATTTTGCTACAGAAGACCCACAAATATTTGATTAAATAACTTAAGAATTATTTATTGAATGTAGTCGTCACAACAACATTCCGATCATATGGAGGAAAATAAGTTTGATTTTGATTCCAAAGTGGAACAGGAGGGGCAATGAGCTGGCCAAATATTCGAGGCCAAAAAGAGGAAGGCTTCAAAAACTCTGGAGATTACTTGAAATACACTAAGAGAACTACTCGCTGATTTTCCTATTCTGCGGCACAAAATGCTTGTTTGAGAGGAAACTCACAAGGACGTGCTGAAGTGGTGCGAACAATGGAAAAATCCCTTGTGTATAAGCAATTGGCTCTGGCCGATGGAATATGAAACTCGACAGGGTAGGTGTGGAGAAATCAATATGGAAAAAGATCTCGTCCCTTCTTCTCTTTGTAGTGTCCTAAATCTACGAGGTAGATGGTCTCAGGTGCAAAGCCGGAAATTTATTCGGAGTCTCTATAGACTTCTACAGGCCGATATTGTGAGACTGCAAATCAACTCAAAACAGGAACAGAACGAATAACCCAAACAGCCAGGCATCAATAAAAGCGCATGCAGCGCCATATAAATAAAAAATTGGCCGGACGGGATCTAAATGTTTTAAGTATACTCCAAACGGTATCTTAAAAGCAGATGAATTTTCACTGAGAAGTTTTTCATGGCAGAAATACATACGGACTGTTTGCCAAATCACTGCCGAGGGGCGACTCCGCTTAGAAAAACTGTATCTAATTGATAACACATATTTCTAAATTTCAATGTCGCTTTGCCTGGGACTTGAACCCAGGAAGAGCATGACACCACCACACCACGGCGGCTGCCCCCAGCGGGTTAGGGGTCAGCATTTACCCGCGGTAGGTACGCCTGTCGTAAGAGGTGGCTAAAATACCAAATTCAAATGGTTGTGTAGCCCAACCCTTTCAGGTTGCCAGCGTAATATATAGCTTCTCCAAACCCAATTGTCAACCTCACCTATCCGTGGCGAATTCTGTTTCATTAAAAGCCGGGGCTCTGGCGACCCCGGCCTCCTCATCGATGTAGGGGGTGGGAGGGCGGTATGGCGGGATGGCCAAGACGGTCGCATGTGGTCATAAAAAACCATTCCCGACATGGTTGGGCTTTGTACTGGAACGTACCGGATCTGCATCCGACAAGGGATAACACTCCCCAAGGCCTTCGGGTATATTGACCTTGTTAATATACACTATAGAAACTTCCATTGTCTGAGTTTCGCTGGTGAGCACGAACGTGGTGGCTCAACAGAAGGAAATCAGGGAAGTCGAAGTTAATAAGCATATAGAAAAAGGGGAAATTCGATAATTTTACGTGAACAACGTACAGCATAAGTGGAAGAATACCAAGGGTTTTGCCATATCAAGAGCCGCATGGCGGTACGCATGCGGAGATGATGAGCATGTCTCCTGCAGAATCTGTTAAGACATACCTGCCAAAGATACAGTTGAGCATTTTCTGTCTAAACTCCCTGCTCTGGGCAAACACGTCTAAGATCCTTCGGAAGCCCCTTTCGGACAATCTGTTAGCGGAAATAGGGACTCCAAATATTCTTAATGAAACCTTCTAGGTCATACCGCCCTCCCACCCCCTAGACACATCAGGAGTTCGTGGTCTCCAGGGCCTCGGCTGTTAATGAAACAGGATTCGGCATGGGTATGTGAGGCTGACAGTTGGGATGGAGAAGCTATATATTGCGCTACACAACTCCTTGAATCAATTTTATATTTTAGTCGTCTCTTACCACAGGTATTCCTACCCCGGGTATATTCTAAGCCCCCAAAACCCGATGCGGCGAAGAGTATTCATTCACCTCAGTGAGTGATAGTAAACCTGATTACCTTGTGAAATTTTTGGTATTGCATGTTGGTGAATGTGAATGCCAGTGACTGCGACGCAAAGTGTTACAACGTCATATATAATCTGGCCCTAAATAAGCTTATATTGCCGGTGATAATAGTAAAATAAAAAAAAATACGGGAACAAATATTAATATCCAGCCTAAGGCCACTACGAGAACGAAATAAAAAAACAAAATATTGAACTCTGAGGAAAATGTGGTTGTTTTTGTAGGACACGAACACGCTGATGCCTGTGCACCGCGGTTTAAGGTTACAGCTCCCGCCCGCTAAATTTTTCGATTAAAGTTACATCAACAGTATCAGTTCTAGATCTGGCGTGTGTTCTGAATAGTGTAATGATGACGTTTAGGACTAAGATTATGATCACGATGGTGATTGCACTGATTGTTTCTTTTCTGTTACTTTTTGAGGTGTAAAAATCTCTGCTACGGTATGCGGGACTACCGAATGTAAGCGTAGGGTAAGTGTAGGTATATTGTTTGGGATTAGTATGCTGTATAATACCGAAACTTACAGTAAGTGTAGTCACTTCACTATAGTTACATAAATGTGGGAACATTGTACGTGGTTGAGTTGATATGAGCGAAGAAAGGCAATTTGAGTTTTTGATTGTTAGCCAATCTTTAACGACGAACTGCCGGTGTGATATCGAAGAGGTATAGACGAGTTATAGATTTGTTATCGATAGCAAAGATTACCAATGGGCCGATTTTTTATCGATGAATTATCGGATTGTTATCTATAACATATCCATTATTTATCGGAAAGTTATCATTTATTTATACCAAAATATCGATATATTATTGAAAGGTTGTCGACTTGTTATCAAAAATTTATTTATTTGTTTTTATCGGTTTGTTATCAAAAACTTATCGACTTGTTATCAAAAAGTAATGTTATAGGAGAGTTATCGATTTTTAATCGATATTCATTTGAAAATTTATTGATTTGCTTCCAAAAAGTGATTGATATAGTATCGAAAAGTTATCGATCTTTTGTCGGATCTGTACAAATTTGTTACTAACGTGCGCGCGGTTTGCTTCCGACGACTCATCGACTGAACCGATGAAGTTTTCGACAAAGACACCGAAACAGGCTTATGGGTACGGCTATGGTTTGTGTTTAAAGTGATAGTTGCTGACTGACATGGAAACTGTTACTATTTCAGTTATTGCTATGTTTATGTTTATGAGTTACGGTGAAGGTTACGGGTATGATGACTGTTCTACTTACTATTATGGTTATGGTAGCAGTTAGGGTTCTGTCGAGAATGTGATCACGATTACGGTTGCGATTCAAATATCTTGTTTATCGAGATGCTAAGTACTCAAAATTTGATTTTTCAGTTAACTCCGCTATTTATGCAATCGACCCACTGTATAATAGTTCAATGCTGTTGCTGCTGTTGAGGATTCCACTTTTTTACTCTGACTCTCCTGATTTTGTCGTGGCCCACTCTTTTTATACATACATATTAGCGTACATACATACAGACAAACAAACATAGAACAATTTTAAGGGCATGTTTGCGAATGTTTGTTGCTGACTTTCGAATGTAGGTCCTTGTTACCTTGCTTCGCGTGCTCTCTCTGCCCTTTACTTAACTACTCTCTATCTCACACTCTTCCATACTCTCTTTCACTTTCGGCTCTCTAGCCATGCGTTCGCTCAACTCGTATGAGAATTTATTACGGCTGATGGACTAGACTTAAGCGCCCAACTTTCGTCCTTGCATACTTTGCATTTATGGGTAAGGTGCATGCATTTTTTTATGTGCATGCAAGTGTGGATGTGTATTTATTTAGTTAGTTGTAAAGATGCATTTAAGTGTATTTGGAATGCCACACTTCAACTATAAGATTTCTAAAATTCTGATCTGAATTGACCTGAAAATTGAAGTCAATAAATCACTAAGTAAATTGGGTTCTCACACTGTTTTCACCGATGTCAATGAAGCATTTGTTGCTGAGCAAGATAGATAAAAGTCCATAGAGCAAAATACGGGATATAGACTTCGTGGGTTGCATAGGTCTGTTTTGTTCATATTACTTTCTATTCAGACCTGTGGGCAATCGGTATCTAGTATCTTCTCAAGGCATATTAGGAAAGAGTTGCAAGGGTTGGGATGGCTTTGAAGTATTTAAGTGAAACATTTTCCGGAAGATTTATGGTTCTTTCGTGCTGCCAATGGCAAGTACTGAAGGACATATAATGCGGAGATGTATAAAGCCTTGCTATTGTGCAAATGGACGAAGAAACTGCGGTCTAAAATATGCTCCTATCGACAGCCGTATTTGAAGGTGTAAAATGATCCTCACGGGTGTTTTCCATTTTTCAATTAAGTTGCACGATATACATTTAACAAAACTAACAAACCCAGTTTTCAAGACCAAAAATTTATTTAATAAGACTAAATTATAGTAGGTAACAGGGTTATATCCTCACGCCCGCGGGATTTATATAACCCAAAAACAAAAGAGCAAAAGAAACAAAGCCCACGGCTGCTATTTCCTTTTGTCAACAGGCATTATTTCTATTTTAAAAAGAAAATGTGGCCCGCGGCCGATATATTAAAAAAATTAGGAAACGAGGCCGATGGAGACCCCAACTGAGCTGGGAGAGACAGGCGGTACTTCCAATTGAGGGCAGTTATAAGGGATACATAGCTTGACGTTTAGAGCAACTGCGAAATTTCTTACGCGGTTGTGAGCCAATAAATGAATGATTATAGTGTTAAAAGAGGAGCCCCCGAAAAACGAAAGCAGTTTTATAAACACCACGTTACATGTGCCGAATTTTAAGCCACCGCTGTAATACTAGTTTTATGCTCATCTTTTGGGAATGACAAACTCTGGCGTTGTTCTGGCCCAGAGCTAGAGAACCATTACTACACTGTATGATTCCAAAGCAGTCGATGAAACAAATAGTGAAGCCCAAAGCCTTTCCTAATGTACAGTTAATAGACATAGACTCTAGGGAGGAGTATTTGCAGGCAATAGAAACTAGAGGTAGGAGCTTACCAAAACAGGCATCCCGAATGAGTGGCAGCGCTTTTTCAAACATTTTGGTAGCTCCTGCCCCTTCATACCGACTAACGGGACTTATTAATGACTATAGTTAAGTTTTCGGCTAATTTGTAGGGTCTTAGCAGCTTAGGCTGCAGCGAAAGTCGTAACCGAACGCAAATTGTTTTCTGAGCAAAGATTTTTTTTTTAGTCTACATATTTCGTGAATTTAGTATGTGAATTTCTGGAAATACACTTAAACTTGTATGAACAATGCTTTAGATAACCACTGCAACATTTTTTCTATAAAGGATATGAGAAAACAAAGTTTAAAAACTGAATCGCGTACATGACACGGGTCGTGTGACATAAGGTCAACGTCAAAAAAAAAAGCCAATTGACGTTATGGCCACTTCTAATGGCCATAACATCAATTAGCTTTATGACAACTTCAAATGGTCAGAAGGTCACTCGACTTTTGGACCATTTTTTATTTGACCTTAGGCCCATTTAGGAAATTTCCGTTTGAGCTTATGACCATTCCGGGAAAGAGACCATAACTATATAGACATAAGTAGCTATTTAAAATCATAACAAAAGCAAAAACACTTTCGCTGAGTTGGTTCGTCTTTTAGTGGAATATGTTCTCATTATTTCAGCGCATATATGAGGCATATACTTAAGTACACGAGAAGACTGATGCCTAGCCCATTAGCGGGAGAGTAGCCATCGAGCTGACGTAGCGTGCATCCGTAACCGAAGTAATGCTAAACGCGGTCCAAGGTACGGGCCGTGGGAGGTTAGGTTTTAGTGGTAGCTCTTCATGGAAGAAGGGAGTCCTACACTCGGAGAGTCTCGCAGTGAGGCTTAAATATCCCGGTAAGTGCATAAAGCATTTCCACCTTCCACGAAACACAAAAAAAAAAAAACATGTCCTCCTTATTTCATAGGAATCATCACCGGCCCAGGTACGAAACAAAAAAATTTACCTTATGGCCACTTGAGAAAAAAAACTTAACTGTACGACCATTTCGGAAAAATATCATCGTCATAATATCAATATCATTGACATTACAACCATTTGCAATTTGGTTTTGTGGCCATTTCATATGGTAATAAATTCAATTGACTTTGTGGCCACTTGAAGTGGTCATAAGATCAATTGGTGTTATGGCCGTTGACCTTATGACACTCCTCCTCGTCTTTAGTCAAGATCGAGAACTGTAAAAATGTGTAAGAGCTGCTCCTTCTGCATAATTATAAACAAAATTTCTACTAACAAACTTTATACAATGTCAGACCAAGGGGTTTTGGTAAATCTTTCTCGCAATCGGGAAAGTCTTAATCTCGCTGAACTCAGCGTTTTCAATTACATAGAACATAGAAAATCTATCTTTTTGCTAAAGTGCTAACACCTTTACTTTTTTCGAAATTATGTTGCGTAAAAACACGTCATGACACCACCGTTATCTAGCGAATAACCTTAGAATAAAAGTTTGTCGTTACCGTGCCAATATTTATTGGCAATCAATTCGCGTCTTCTCAAACTTTATTTGTTACTAAAGTAAAGTAAAAAAGTTTGTCAACCTAAAAACAGTAACTTATTATTCAATTCAACATACCGACCTAATCGATATTTAAAAATCTGGCTTTGCAAGCAGGTGGAAAAATACCAGCACACACATTTTGTTTATACAAAACTTTCGTATTATGAAAAAATATCAAAATATGGCAACAATTGTTACTAAGTGGTATCAAACCTGACTGCGATTTGATTTTTTACTTTACCTATGCACAATTCATTCGCTATCATCAATGTCCCTCAAATACAATGACAAACTATAGACACCAGCCGTTGCGTTGAGCTGCGCTTCACACTCTTCGCTATAATTTTTATACTCAGCTCAGCAGAGCTCACAGGGTATATTAACTTTGTTCGCATAACGGTACCCCGTAACGGCATAAACTAATCGATATAGATATAGACTTCTATACATCCGAATAATATGGGCAAAAAAAGAAATTCATTTAGCCATGTCCGTCCGTCCGTCTGCCCGTAAACACGATAACTTGAGTAAATTTTGAGGTATCTTAATGAAATTTAGTATGTAAGTTCCTGGGCACTCATCTCAGATCGCTTTTAATATGAACGAAATCGGACTATAACCACGCCCACTTTTTCGATATCGAAAATTTCGAAAAAACGAAAAAGTGCGATAATTCATTACCAAAGACGGATATAGCGATGAAAATTGGTAGATGGGTTGACCATATGACGCACAATAGAAAACTAATAAAATTTTGGACAATGGGCGTGGTACCGCCCACTTTTAAAAGAAGGTAATTTAAAAGTTTTGGAAGCTGTAATTTGGCAGTCGGTGAAGATATCATGATGAAATTTGGCAGGAACGTTGCTCCTATTACTATATGCGTTCTAAAAAAAATTTGGAAAATGGGATGACGAACACGCCCAATTTAAAAAAAAAACAATTTTAAAGTCAAATTTTACCAAAAAATTTAATATCTTTACAGTCAACATTAAATTCCAGTAATGATATGGTGCAACAAAATAGAAATAGAAAAGAAAATTTCAAAATGGGCGTGGCTATGCCCTTTTTCATTTAATTTATCTAGAATACTTTTAATACCATAAGTCGAACAAAAATTTACAAAATAACTGTTTTCTGTGAAAAGGGGCGAAATCGGTTGAAGCCACGCCCAGTTTTATACACAGTCGTCCGTCTGTCCATCCGCTCGGGCTTTAAAACGATAACTTGAGCAAAAATCGATATATCTTCACTTAACTTAGTTCGCGCACTTATATGGAGATATTTTATCTTGGTATTAGAAATGGGCGAAATCCAACTATGACTACGCCCACATTTTCGATATCGTAAAATGAAAAAAATGCCATAATTCTATACCAAATACGAAAAAAGGGATGAAACATGGTGATTGGATTGGTTTTTTGGCGCAAAATATAACTTTAGAAAAACTTTTTAAAATGGGTGTGACACCTACCATATTAAGTAGGAGAAAATGAAGAAGTTCTGCAGGGCGAAATCAAAAGCCCTTGGAATCATAGCAGGAATACTGTTCGTGGTATTACATATATAAATAAATTAGCGGTACCCGACAGATGATGTACTGGGTCACCCTGGCCACATTTTGGTCGATATTTCGAAAACGCCTTCACATATACACTAAGGGCCACTCCCTTTTAAAACCCTCATTAATACCTTTAATTTGATACCCATATCGTACAAACACATTCTAGGCCCACCTTTATGGCGGCATCTCGAAAAGGCGTCCATCAATAAAACTAAGGCCCACTCCCTTTTAAAATACTCTTTATTACCTTCCATTTGATACCCATGTCATACAAACACATTCCAGGGTTACCCTAGGTTCATTTTCCTACATGGTGGTTTTCCATTATTTTGTCTCCAAAGCCCTCAGCTGAGTATGTAATGTTCGGTTACACCCGAACTTAGCCTTCCTTACTTGTTTTTTGTTGCATTCACTCTTTTATAACCTTACAGCATAAATTAGCTAAAACCTCAACAACAGTAAAAATAATATCTGAGAGCTCTTAAAAAAAATATTTCAATATATAATAATACGCAGCAACAAACTATATGTGTTGAAACCATATGAGCTGAGGATATGTTTATACAATAAACCATTAGAGTGCGCGAAAAGATACTCAAGAGGAGAAGACCCACTCAACAAATTCCGAAGCCCTGCAGTTTTTAAGCCGACCTTACTAACACTCTCAACTTGCTTATTTTAGATGAGTTCTCCTATATATCCTAAATTCAGGTTAATCTATTTAATAAGAAATTTAATGATAGAGCAATATACCATGCGCTATTTTATTCATAATAGTCGCACTTCTCTTTGGTATATTTGCGAATTTCAAGAAATTCTGGATAATGATACGCCTTTTTTATCGTACGAATCACTGAGCTGTCGAATAAATAGACAGAAATGCTCGCACTACTATGGTAGCAGATCTTCCCAATTTAATACATTAACGTACTTCATTTATAGCGTATTAAATCAAAATTGAGTCACTATCAATTGGATTGCGCCGAGTTTTATACGGTCAGTTGACTAGTTCGCCTATTTCTTCCAAGGTCTAGACTTTTCTCGAACAGCCTTCTCGATAAGTTGTTTATTTACTTCCCTCATCTGCTACATTTCATATATCCTATGTATATGTGATGTATGTTTGACTGTTTTCTATTTCATCTGCTTGCCTTGCTGCTGTTGTTGTCGATCATTTATTATTAGCGGCATAGAGACTAGATTACTACATTGTGTAAACATTGTGTAAACGAATTTTTAGGCAAATTCGGCGAAAAATTTCAAGGCTAACACTCAGAATTGTTGAGCAAATACGAATTTGCTGCCGAAATATGGTGGTAAAATTTGCTTTCATATCAACTTCGCTAATGAGCTTTATGCAGAGCTTTGGGTGTGATTTTAAGGTAAAGCAGGTGAATATTAGGGCAAACTTTTAGGGACTCAAGAAGTTGTGTGGCGCAACATCTTTCGGGTGCTGCTTCTCCAACCCAGTTTTCACTCTCACCTAGCCGCAGCGAGCTCTGTTTATTAAGCAGGAGACGCTTTCTCATGTAAGGACGGGGTTCATTGACCTAGAAGGTTAAATGTAGTCATATCAAGACGAATTTTTATGTAAACACGCATTATCTGGGTAATTGTAAGTCAAATTTTCAGCGGATAAAAAAAGGCTGGTAAATTTCATTGATGGATTTTCGGAACTATTTTAAGGCTCATTTTTTAAGTTTACTGAAGTTATCGTAATTTGGTCATAATATAACTTAAGATATTTCCAAAGTTCCATATCGATGTCGGAATGAAAGATCATCCCGTGCCGGCTCCTGGTTTAATAATGCCTTATCCCGGAATCTTTTTCAAAAATGCTTTATTTTAGAAAAACCTTGCCTCCGACTCTATTTGCAGGAACGAAAATATCCACACAAAAATAGCAAAGTGAACCGGTGATTGTCTTGGAATAGTTCCAAGGTAGTCCCGAAACGACCTCATAAATATTTTTTCAAAATTTACTAAACACTTTCCAGTTTAAGTTCAAAAATTTACAATTCAAGTTAAGATAATTACAGTTCAAGTTACTTTCTGAACAATTCAAGTTCACAGAGATTCCAATTATATTCAGAAATTTCGAATTCAAGTTCAGAAAATTTCGATCCAAGTACAGAAAATTATAATTCAAGTTCAGAGTTTCCAGTTTAAATTCAGAAAATTACAATTCCAATTCGCAGAACTACAACTCAAGTTCAGAAAATTAAAATTAAAGTTCAAAAATTCCAATTTCAATTCACAAATTTACAAGTCACGTTCAGAAAAGAAGAATTCAAGTTCGGAAAATTACAATGCCAGTTCAGAGTTTCTAAATCAAGTTCAGCAAATTTCGAATCAAATTCTGATTCAGAAATATACAATTCAAGTTCAGATATTCCAATTTCAGTTAAAATATTTACAATTCATCAAAATAGGAGTTCAAGCTCAGAAAATTCCAATTAAAGTACAGAATTTCCAATTCAAGTTCAGAAATGAATTGAAAGTGTAGAAATTCCAACTTACATTCAGAATTTCAAAATTCAAGCTCACAAAATTGTAGTTCAAGCACAGCAAATGACAATTCAAGTTCAGAGTTTCCAGATTAAATTCAGAAAATTATAGCTCAAATTCGGAGAATTACAACTCAAGTTCAGAAAATTATAATCCAAGTTCAGAAATTCCAATTTCGATTCAAAAATATACAACTCCAGTTCAGAAATTCAAATTTCAATTCAAAAATATACAATTCAAGTTCAGAAATTCCAACTTCAGTTCAGAGAATTACAATTCAAGTTCAGAGTTTCCAATTTAAATGCAGAAAATTACAATTCAAGTTCAGAAAATTACAATCCCATTTGAGAATTTCCAATTCAAGTTCAGAAAATTACAATTCAAGTTCAGATATTCCAATTTAAATTCAGAAATTTACAATTTGTGTTGAGAAAATTACAATTCAAGTTCAGTAAATTGCAATTCAAGTTCAGAGTTTCCAGTTTAAATTCAGAAAATTACAATTCAAATTCAGGAAATGAAAACTCAAGTTCAGAATTTCCAATGCAAGTTCAGAAAATTCCCATTCAAGTTCAGAAACTCCAATTCATATTCAATTTAAGGTCAGAAATGTATAGAAAGTTCTTCTTTTCAATAGACATGTATATGAAAAATGAACTGTGTCTACGCCTGAGTGGAATATCGCCCTATCTCGGCAGCCAGTTTGGAAAAGCCCTATCTGAGAGTAGCTTCAAAAAGAGCCTTCTTCAAAACTTCTAACAAAAACGCCCTAACTCAGAGTCTGAAATCTATTCTGAGGTCGAGCTCTGACGTATTCTGAACTAGAACGTTATTCAAAATTTTTCTGAGGTAGGGTGTTTTCGAAACGGCAGCCGAGATACGGAGATGACTTAGCATTCGATATGATATTAATATGAATCTTTTGATACTTAAATGTTACAATCTGGATACTAAGGGCCGGGAAGGATCTCCTGTTGGTGGGGGTCAATCATGTCCTGGAAAGACTTATATTACAGTAGTCCTGAAACTATCTTGTAAAAAACTCATAATGACAGGTAGATCTCAATTTGTAGGGCTCGTAAGACATTGCCTCGTAAATCGGTCTGACAGGTAAAAAAGATATGTACAGTACACTGTACAAAATAAATCTAACGTTTGGGTATCGAATATGAAGTTCGTTTGCCTTCAAAATTATCAATCGCATATTTTTCTTTGTATTTTGATCTTTTGTCCAGAGTAATTTACAATTGAGTCATTGTGAGCTCCTTAAGTTTCCAGCGTAACTCCCTTTTCGCTTATGCTTGAAAGCACTGTGCATTTGGTTGACTGGGTATATCGATTATAAACATGTTAACATAAGTTTATGTGAATATATATTTTATTTGTTTTAATATCTTTCTATCAATCGGAAAAGGGTGGTGCACCGACTTTAGTGCGTGTCACATAAGTAAGAAGAGGGTCTAAAATATTTACAACCTAACGGAGATTGCTCTTGACTTCTCCATTTCAAAAATGCTAACTTGAATGGCTTTTTCATTTACGCAAGCGCTCCCCCGCTATCCCCTTCGTGGAAAACAGAAGTACAACAAGAATATTACTTTTTGTACGCATCAGAGTATTCCGGCAGTTGGAAAAGTTGTAAGATAAGGTTAACTCCGACCACGAAATTCCATCAAATACATCAAGCCGCAAGCAAGACGACTGGAAGGACACTGATACAAAAAGAAGAAGAAGAGAAACTGGTAGAATATCATTGCACCATGTTGGACGAGATATAAACAGGGTCGGGGTGGCTGCCTCTCTAATATGAAGGAAGTCACAATTCTTCCTGATACATATTAGGGTCCTACTATTGATATATAGAGTCCATCCTGTTCCAGATGTCGATATATTAAACTATTAACTCTGTCCTCTAGGAAATACTTGCCTTAAACATCTTATATATATTTTTTCCAAAACAGATATTATGGTCTGTGATCCACACGCCTTTATTTCAGCGGGTTAGGCTCTGTCGTTAGAGACGGTTAAAGTTCCCATTCATGAAGTTATAAGGCATTCAGTGTATTGTCAGAAGGTGCTCCTACTGGAGAGTGCGAGACTCATATACGGCAAAGGACTGTTAACTTTTTACAAGAGCCAACGAGAGACCTTCGTTATGACCATTAAACAGCTGACATTTTTTGCTTTGCTCTAAAGATAATTAGGAGATTATCCACACTTGTACTAAAACTGCCATACAGAGTATATCCTACCATGGAGTTGGCTAGGGATCTTGATATTTTGTTGTACAACTTACAGTGCTGACACACAGTTATGCTACAGAGTAGGATGGGTTTCCTGACATGCCTATTAGAATGTGCCTCATGTGTAGAGATCCCATGTGACACAAATCATCGTTTCTATCGTTTTGTGGATCCAAGTCTTCTAACTGAAATTGCTAGCTTCCTTAGGTTTCTGATAGTGAGTTTTTATAAAAATTTTCCGAAATGCTAGTTTCAATTTAGTTAGTCAGATCAACGCAGAGTTATTGCAGCCCGTGAAGCACAATAAAAGTGGAGTTGTCCACTAGAAGGTGCATGTTCTGGCCAAGCAAATGTGTTTTCCAAGTTCTTTACCAATTTTTTTGGCGTATATTTATCATCTGACTCGAATCGTTATACGAGCTTTCTCCAGACGACATTTCAGTGTATGAAATGGACAAGTGTCGTGTTAGCAGATGGTATCGTAAAATGAAACCAGTCACACCCCACTTGCTTCCTAGACCACAGAAGTTTGGCAAGGGGTCAAGAAGATCAAATTACTAAAATTTCTTAAAAATTTGGACTGTCTCGAGCTCGAAGCTTTATGTTTTTAATGGAGGCTCTCTAATTTTCTTTGACCAATCCAATTAACCATTGCCAAAATACGCAAATTGTCGAAATATGCAAAGAGGAAAGAGTGGTCTCTTTACTAAGACTGTGGAAATCTGTGTCCCTTATTGATTCACATCTTCTTCCATTCCGAATTTGAATGCGTGTTCTTCAACTGGTCAGTTGGCCTAATAGTATGACTTGATGTGAGGTGTGATTCTTCTTTATAAGAAGCGTACCAAATTTGACTTTACTGAAAGCCTTCGTCTGGTCTTGTTCGACAGATGGATATGTAGCTTCTTACCACCTGCTACTAAGTCACTGCCTGTGTTGTAAAACCTTTAACGGTATGAGTCGTATACTTAAGCCAATTTCGTTCTATAGAAGGCAACTTAAACCATCATATTTCATTTCTGTCGTTATATTACTGGCAATAAATCGTATCTTATTTGTGTTGAAAAAGTTTTGCACTTCTAGGCAAAGTAGACAAGTAAAGTTTTTATATTTAAACGTTTTGTCACATGCATCTACCCTTTCATACCCGCAAACGATTCTCACGTACCGAATACCTATGCGAAATACAGTATGTCCAACAAAAATTTCTTTCAATGTAGTTTTCAGAATATCAATCCTTTCAGACGGATTAAACATTGCTATATACTTATCCTGATAAATTTCACCTTCTTCGGACAATCGCACCTCTTACTCATTATTCGTAACTTTAATGTGTAAACATATTTTGTTCACGGTATGGGTGGGGGGGGGGGGGGGGCAGAATGTAAGCGTATGTGAGAACAATATGCGTGGGAAAGTTGGTTTGAGCGTAGTTATGGCATGGCGTGCCTTCATATTGTTATCGAAGGTTATGGTCCTGGTATCCGTTTCTTATCGAAAAGTTATTGGTTTGTTATACATAGGTATGTTATCGACGAGGTATTGACGAGTTACCAATTTGTTACCAAAGTGTTACAAATGAGTGCATCGCCGTTCACATGTTTCCTTCGCACTTTAAATACGTTGACAGCGTCAGATTCAACTGGTATAATCATTGCACTGGTGTCATTCGTCAGCTGCCCATCTCTCACTCCATTTGGGCAGTCAACAGATGCATAGAAATAACTTTAATAAGATTATATATTAACGAGCCGGACCCGTGCGCATCTTGCGCAACCAATATAAAAGTCTCTTATCAAATATCAACAGAAATCAGCTGTTCTATCAATCAATTAAAACTTACAGCTTGCGCTGCCATTTGGCGTATGGTAGCAATTGCCGGTAATGCAGTGCAAATATTCACAATACTGCCATAGTACAAATAGATTTCTCACAATCTCACAATCGGTATTTTTAACAAATTATTTTAATAAAATATAGTTAAACAAAAGCAATACGACCAAAATTGCCCAAAGCTCGCTAATAGCCCGAATCTCCGTCTTTTCAACCAAAACTTTATTTAGAGATTTGGATTCCAAATAAGAGCGAAAAAGGAAATAGTATATATGATTACTATATATAGGTATAAGCTAGGCTTAGTATAAGCTGAAAAAATTTAATAAATAAAAATAAATAAAATGTTATAAATAATCTACCGGTTACTTAGCTACGAGTGTCGGTTTGAATTCGAAAATTTATTGACCTATTATTAAAAGCTATCAATTATTTATAGAAATTTATCGATTTGGTATATAAAAGTTATCGATTTGTTATTGAATATTTGTCGGTTTATTATTGAAAAGCTTTCGGTTACTTATGCAAAAATACCACATTGCTATCGAAAAGTTATCGATTTGTTATCAAAAAGTTATCGAGTTAATATCAAAAAGTTGTTGATTTCTGCTCGGTGTCTTACCAATTTGTTGTCGGCGTCTTAGCGATTTTTCACCCGCGACTCACCGGCTTGTTATGAAACAGATATCGAGAAAATTTCTATATAAAATCTATAACATATGTATCTGCATACCCTCCTTAGACAAGCCAATAAGAAACCAATAAGAAGCTTATGACTCCGTGATAACAAGCCGATAACAAACCGATAGCTCGGCAATAATAATGCGCTATGGATAATAAGTCGAAAATGAAACAATAAAGCTTCTATCTGATGAATTGAGAAACATATGTGTGACAAAACCCTCTTATCTGAAATATCTTATGTATGTACTAGGCTTGGAGATCTATTGAACTAAAGAACGAAAGAACTTGATCTTTTAATAGAACTAGTTCGCTGGTTCGTTCAGTAAAGTGAACTAAACTTTTATGTGGCAACTTTGCAAATTAAAATTTCAAAATGTATGGCAACTCACTTCTTTGTCAAAATTAAAACAGCTGATCGAAATTCGCAATGTTTATTTTAGAAGTTTAGTCTTTCAAATTTAATAGTAAGTGTTTCCATTTTACTTTCATAAATTTAACTAGAAAAATGTGTGCTTAATACATAATGATTTGTTTCAGATGCCAAAGCGAAGTGAAATATGGAAACACTTTAAAGAAAGTCGTGCAAAAACAAAATGAAATGCAAGTACTGCCGAATTTCCATAAGTATTGCTGGCGGCATATATGATGTTTAAATCAGGGAGGGATATTTGACTTCAGAATTGAACTATTGAACTAGTTCAATTGGTTGAAGAATAGTTCAATTAGGTGGCCGATCTAGGAGCCAAAAGAACTAGTTCAATGGACTGAACGAACAAGAAGTGAACTAATCTTTTCATAGAACTAAAAAATTCAACTGTAGTATGTATATTAGGGTGGAGTGAATTTATTTTTTTCGAAATCGCGTTTGGCTGACCTCAAGAATGTTGCCTTTTTAGACCAGAAATAAGGTTGAAAATTTTTATTTCACTCATCGTATGTTTAGAGGTGCCCCAACGCAACTAAACTTTGAAAAAGACGCTAGATACAATTTTTTGTTTGCTTGTTATACTCAGTTGAGCAGAGCTCAACTTTTGATTGGATAACGGTTGGTTGAACAGGTATAAAGGAATCGAGATAGATATAGACTTCCATATATCAAAATTACCAGTATCGAAAAAAAATTCGATTGAGTCATGTCCGTCCTTCCGTCCGTCCGTCCGTCTGTCTGTCCGTTAACATAATAACTTGAGTAAATTTTGAGGTATCTTGATGAAATTTGGTACGTAGGTTCCTGGGCACTCATCTCAGATCGCTATTTAAAATTAACGATATTGTCCGATATAACCATGCCCACTTTTTCGATATCGAAATATTCGAAAAAGTGCGATAATTCATTACCAAATACGGATTAAGCGATGAAACTTGGTAGGTGAGTGGAACTTATGACGCAGAATAGAAAACTAGTAAAATTTTGGACAATGGGCGTGGCACCGCCCACTTTTAAAAGAAGGTAATTTAGAAGTTTTGCAGGCTGTAATTTGGCAGTCGTTGAAGATATATGATGAAATTTGGCAGGAACGTTACTCTTATTACTGTGTGTCTGCTTAATAAAAATTTGCAAAATCGGAGAACGACCACTTTTAAAAAATTTTTTTTTAAATTCAAATTTTAAAAGAAAAGTTAATATCTTTACAGTATATAAGTAAATTATGTCAACATTCAACTCCACTAATGATATGTTGCAACAAAATATAAAAAAAAAGAAAATTTCAAAATGGGCGTGGCTCCGCCCTTTTTCATTTAATTTGTCTAGGATACTTTTAATGCCATAAGTCGAACAAAAATCTACCAATAGATTCTCGGACGATAACTGTTTTCTGTGAAGAAGGGCGAAATCGGTTGAAGCCACGCCCAGTTTTTATACACAGTCGACCGTCTGTCCTTCCGCTCGGCCTTTAACACGATAACTTGAGCGAACACGACTCGGGGTGACTCTAGAATTTTTTTGTACGATATGGGTATCAAATGAAAGGTGTTAATGAGTATTTTAAAAAGGAGTGGGCCTTAGTTCTATATGTGGACGCCTTTTCGAGATATCGCCATAAACGTGGACCAGGGGTGACTCTAGAATGTGTTTGTATGATATGGGTATCAAATTAAAGGTATTAATGAGGGTTTTAAAAGGGAGTGGCCCTTAGTTGTATATGTGAAGGCGTTTTCGAGATATCGACCAAAATGTGGACCAGAGTGATCCAGAACTTCATCTGTCGGGTACCGCTAATTTATTTATATATGTAATACCACGAACAGTATTCCTTCCAAGATTCCAAGGGCTTTTGATTTCGCCCTGCAAAACTTTTTCATTTTCTTCTACTTAATATGGTAGGTGTCACACCCATTTTACCAAGTTTTTTTCTAAAGTTATATTTTGCGTCCATATTGGCGGCCACCGTGGTGTGATGGTAGCGTGCTCCGCCCACCACACAGTATGCCCTGGGTTCGAACCCCGGGCAAAGCAACATCAAAATTTTAGAAATAAGGTTTTTAAATTGGAAGACAATTTTTCTAAGCGTGGTCGCCCCTCGGCAGTGTTTGGCAAGCGCTCCGGGTGTATTTCTGCCATGAAAAGCTCTCAGTGAAAACTCATCTGCCTTGCAGATGCCGTTCGGAGTCGGCATAAAACATGTAGGTCCCGTCCGGCCAATTTGTAGGGAAAATCAAGAAGAGCACGACGCAACTTGGAAGAGAAGCTCGGCCTTAGATCTCTTCGGAGGTTATCGCGCCTTACATTTATTTTTTTTTTTATATTTTGCGTCAATAGACCAATACAATTACCATGTTTCCTCCCTTTTTTCGTATTTGGTATATAATTATGGCATTTTTTTCAATTTTCGTAATTTTCGATATCGAAAAATTGGGCGTGGTCATAGTCGGATTTCAGCCATTTTTTACACCAATACAAAGTGAGCTCAGATAAGTACGTGAACTGAGTTTAGTAAAGATATATCGATTTTTGCTCAAGTTATCGTTTTAAAGGCCGAGCGGAAGGACAGACGGTCGACTGTGTATAAAAACTGGGCGCGGCTTCAACCGATTTTGCCCTTTTTCACAGAAAACAGTTATCGATTGGTAAATTTTTGTTCGACTTATGGCATTAAAGGTATCCTAGACAAATTAAATGAAAAAGGGCGGAGCCACGCCCATTTTGAAATTTTCTTTTATTTTTGTATTTTGTTGCATCATATCATTACTGGAGTTGAATTTTGACTTATTTACTTATATACTCTAAAGATATTAACTTTTCTTTTAAAATTCGAATTAAAATTTTTGTTTTTTAAAAAGTGGGCGTGCTCGTTCTCCGATTTTGCTAATTTTTAGTAAGCAGGCATATATTAAAAAGAGTAACGTTCCTGCCAAATTTCATCATGATATCTTCAACGATTGCCAAATAACAGCTTGCAAAACTTCTAAATTGCCTTCTTTTAAAAGTGGGCAGTGCCACGCCCATTGTCCAAAATTTTACCATTTTTCTATTCTGCGTCATAAGTTCAACTAACTTACCAAGTTTCATCGCTTAATCCGTATTTGGTAATGAATTATCGCGCTTTTTTGATTTTTCGAAATTTTCGATATCGAAAAAGTGGGCGTGGTTATTGTCCGATATCGTTCATTTTAAATAGCGATCTGAGATGAGTGCCCAGGAACCTACATACCAATTTTCATTAAGATACCTCAAAATTTACTCAAGTTATCGTGTTAACGGACAGACGGACGGACGGACGGATGGACATGGCTCAATCGATTTTTTTTTTCGATACTGATGATTTTGATATATGGAAGTCTATATCTATCTCGATTCCTTTATACCTGTACAACCAACCGTTATCCAATCAAAGTTAATATACTCTGTGAGCTCTGCTCAACTGAGTATAAAAAAAAAAATCCATAGGGTATCACTCCACCCTAATGTATATAAATGATATAATAGACCGTTCCGATTGGTTCCGAATAAATGTTTAATCAGACACCAAAATATATCAGCTCACCATATATCTTCAATTTATCTTAAAAATTAAGGCCTGGTTTGCTTTCAAACAAATGCACATGGCTAAATCAACTCAAATCGTCATCCTAATCATTTCGGTACACTTATTAGTGGGTTTATAGCTGCTCCTTTAAGGACGCGGACCAAACTTTATATACCTTTTTTTCTCATGAACGGTATAATTAATTAAGCATAGCTGGGCCAAAATCTTCACTTGAAAATTGTACATGAGAATACTTTTTGTTATGCGAGGATGGTCCCACTTCTCTCAGACATACTGTACATGTGAAGTAGGTAGCGCATAACACGTACAAGTATCTTCATTTGCGCACATACATACATATATGTATTTAGAGGACAAACGAGGGCGCGTACGAGGAAGAAATCAATTCTTTGACCTCAAAATCTAACCTCCTAAACGCAATTTCAATAAATAAACCTTTAGCCATACTATAAACAGCATACACATTTCTAAGCATAAGCACTACACCAACAACAAATTGTCATTAAACTTTCCAAATCACTTTTCGCTTTGCAAAATATTTATTTCTTTCCAAGTTAGCAAAAGTGAAAGTAAACGTAACTGTATGTGTGTGTGAATAAATTTCCGTATTCACACATTTACAACAAAATATCATCCCATATTCTTACGTTGCAAAGCTTTACAATCCAGCAATGTCTCACACAAGAAAGTACTTACATATCAAATCGTACAAATATGTACACAGATCAATAGGGAGCTAACTCTAAAATCTGAAATTTGGAAGTTATGTGTACCTCCGGACTTCTTAGTTTAATACCTACCGAACTGTGTGGTTGGTTGGAGTGGCGAGTCCTAATTGACTCCAATTAGCGCTCATGCACCGTTTTGATACCCCAAACTCGCGAGTTAACCAATGAAAGGGTGTTTTAAGAAGTCTAATAAACATTTTCACGCACTTCAGGGAAAACCCGTCCCCATATATCCATTCCGTGGAGTTTATAAATTTGAGAAGCTCTACCGGCATAACATCCTTGAGTTCTGGGAGGCTTTCGAAAAAGGGCTTTCCAAGAAACATTATCCTCCTTCGACAGTGTGCTGGGCATTCGCACAGCAGATGCTCAACCATTTCCTCCACCCCCGGACGTTTGTAGCTGCGACAGGAGGTATGGTGTTCCAGTCTAATCCATGCCCCATGTACCCCAAATATCCAATGCCCCGTGAGCACCGCAACTACTCTGGATATATCCCTTCTGTTCATCTTAAGGATAGCTACAGATCGTTTTTCGTTATATAATGGCCACATACTATTGGAAACTCTACAGGTCCGCAGCCGATTCCACCTATTGTTGGCCTCACTCAACCATGCTGGGAGATGCTACCCTTGCTAAGTGCCAGGGGTGCAAGGACCTCCTTCGCTCCTGAAACAGCAAGAGCCGCTCCACGCCGTGCCAGCTCATCCTTCATCTCGTTACCCTGTATGTTTCGATGCCCCGGTACCCATATCAGGGTAACGATCTGCCGAAACGCCGGCATCATGGCGCTCTCCCTACATTGCCCAACCAGGGTTGATGATATCGTCTCTGACCCAAGGTCCCCAATAGCCGCCTGGCTACCGGAGAAAATGGCTACCCTGTTACCGTTGCCATTGATATCCATTAACGCTTTACACGCCTCTTGGATAGCGAAAATCTCAGCTTGAAACACGCTTGCCGAGTCGGGAAGCCGCATACATAAGGACATGGGAGAGACAGTCGCAAATACTCCCGCTCTCACTCCACAAGCCATTTTAAATCCGTCTGTGAAAACCGAGATGTAGAATCTCTGAGTGATCCTCCCATCTTTCCAATCTTTCCTTGTGGGGAAGAGAATTGTGCAGTTTGTGTCGAAGAGTTTCCTTGGACATATGTAGACCGTTTTTGACAAGATGCGGGTATCAATAATATTGAGCAGAATACGGGCGTGCCTGTATGTACGCTCCCTCCAAAGGCCCAACTCCCGAAGCCTTAGGGCCCCTTGAGATGCCGTTTTTGTGATAAAGAGATCTACCGGTGGAGCATTGCATATCTCTTTTAAAACTCCGAAGGGCCCGACCTAATTGCCCCTGTGATAGCTCCGCAGGCAGATCGTTGAACTTTCCCTAGCATGTTAATTATGTATTTCCCATGCCCCATATGTCAGACTTGGTCGAATAACTGCCTTATACATCCATGCCATGAGGTCTGGCCTCAGACCCCACTTTTTACCTAGCATTCCTTTACAGGCGTACATAGCCCCGTAGGCTACCGAACTGTATACTCGACTTACTAATAACTCCACTAATCAGCGAGAAAAGGCTTTGTAAAAAAATAAAAATTGCATTAGCTCATACATATGTATGTGGGAAGCAGTCAGTTTTTCGCGTTTTCTGAACGTTAAGCTATTTTGAGTTGCTCGCTGTTTTGATTTAGGTCTGCGATATATACGTACATACATATTTTGTAAGCCTATATAAGTGTGTAAATTCAATTTCCTTTAAAAAAACATATAAATAAAAAAGGGGAAGAATCAGCATTTTATTTCTTTAGGGTTAAATCCACTTCAAAAAAGGATTATTTTGCATACGTTTTCTTTATAGTCGTAAGTAGTGATGTAAGTATTATCAAATTTCTTTTGAACACTCAGTTCTGAGTAGCCTGGAAAATCCATAGCACAATCAGCAATACAAAAACACTCAACTCGTTCAATCCTCCTCTTCAAGATCACAGAAAAACTGCTTTCTAGGCTAAAATTATGGACGTCACATAGCCTGGATCAGTTAAATTTACAATCGATACACTTATCAAAAGAATGAAAGTTGAAACAATTGGATTCCGGTGCAAACTCCGGTTAGGACGAAAACGGCGGCCTTGTAAGCGATGTGCAGTGAGTACTTCGAATATGCCCGGAACACCTATATGCCCTCTTAAATGGAGACAGTGTTGTACCGCCCAGTGATGTTGAACCCGATCCCGCAATCGATGATGATATAATTAATGTTCCTCCACCCGATTATGGTGAACTCAGAATGGCAGTAAGCGGATTAAAAAACAACGACTCAAATACGTATGCGAGGAGTTGGTAAGGCGCATGCATCAGTTCCTTTGCAATGTATGATCGGACGAGTGCATGCCTGACGATTGAAATCTAAGTGTTCTTTGCCCAGTCCACTAAAAGTAAGATCTTGCAAACTGCGCCAACTATCGCCATATCAGCATTCTTAATATCGCATATAACGCCTTGTCAAGCGAACTGCGTGAATGATTGAATCCCACTGTGAATTGGCCCATTGGACCCTATCAGTGCAGATTAAGACCTGGTAAATATGCCATCAACCAGATCTTCACTATGCGCCAAATGTTGGAAAAACGAAAAAATTGGCACACTTCACCTCATAGTCGATTTTAAAGCTGCC